>NW_026732227.1:67500-214264 GCF_028476545.2 Physella acuta | reverse complement strand
CGACAACTGTATTGAGATTTTTATAATTTGTGACATCATCTACAGAATCATGTCTCCGTTCTGGGTACTTGTGCTTCTACCAACGCTTGCTTTTGGGGATGCCTTAAGCGATGCAAAATCCATGCATTCAACGCTTGATAGGAACGTGGACAAGTTGTTGACAAAAGAGGAAATGCTGTACTTGGTGAAGGTTGTTGTGTTTATTTCAGCTGCATTTATATTATTTTTCTTTGAAAAGATAGATGTCTTCGAACAAAACGAGTTTTGACCTAATGTGCTTATAGGAAATAAACCTCGGAATATATGTTGTAGTTTAATATTACATGCATATAAAATGTGCCTTTAAAGAAATCGAAACGTATTACCTATCAATTTTATTTTAAAAAGCTTAAACAATTAAATGGAGTAATTATTTTGTTTGATTTAAAAATGTGTCAACAATTATTTGAATGATATTGTAATTAAATTTTTAACATTTCGTATTTTATGTTTAGTATTACGATGACAATAAAGACAACAAACTTTCCATGGCCGAGCTAACCAAGTTGACTTTGAAACACGTCCCAAAACTAACAACACAAACTTTGGCTTGGGGAAAATTCGTGGACACCAACAAGGACGGCGCTATCAGCACTGCAGAGTTTGACGCGGTTTTCAAAGCTATGGATAGCAACGGGAATGGGAAAGTTGATTCAGCTGAGTATAATGCGTAAGTTGTTTATTCCATATCACTGTAGATTGTTTTTGTAATACTGCATACTCGTGACGGTAAATCTTGTATAAGCTTGGGAACAAATAAAAACTAAACACAACACGAACACGAACACAAACACAACACAAAACAAACACAACGCAACACAAACTTAACACAACATAAACACAACACAACCCGAACATAACACAGCACAAACTTAACACAAACGCCAAAAGCAAAACACAACACAAATGCAAAACAAACACAACACAACACAAACACTACACAAACACAATACAAACACAAAGTAAACACAAACACAACGCAAACACATCACAAAAACAACACAAACACATACACAACTTAAACACAAACACAACGAAAACAAAACACAAACACATCACATACACAACAAATACACAACTCAAACAAAAATAAAAACACAAACACAAACACAAAAGAAAACACACAAAAAACACAAACACAATGCAAACACAAGCGAAAAAAAATAAAACACACAAACACAAAAGACAACACTCATAGATTTGCATTCAAATTTTGCTAATTATATTTTATATTTTAGCAAGACTAATTCTTTTATGGAGGTCCGTAGATTTTGGAGCTTCGCAACACAAATGCAAAAAGCAAAACAGAAAAAAAAAACACAACACTCATAACATAAACACAATTTAAATGCGCCCGTGGCGCTCAATCGCACCCTGTCCAAGCGCCAGCTTCAGCGAATTACGATAAAAAACCCAACCTGTACACAAACGGAAAGTTAGATTAATAATTAGTAAACAGTTCTTTCAGTGCAAACAATAAATAAAAGGCAGTATTTAAAATATCCGTGATTTACCTACTATAATGCATTTTATCAATTCATGCATTTTTTCAGCACTTTGTATTTTAAAAATTTACAATAGAGTTTCATGAATAAAACCATTGCGCACCTAATGAACGTGATGACGCGTCTATAACATTGCGTAGTAGTTAATTTAAGAAGGTAAATAGTAAACAGGACGTTTATTCAATAAAATAAAGAAAACAGCCTTTTATCAATTGGTGCTATTTGTGATATTTCAACAACAATGTCCTATTGCAATAACGTCCTCTGCAGATTTGCATTCACATTTTATTGATTATATTATGCAAACAATAATTCCCTCATGGAGATTTTGCATTCACATTTTTGTATTAGTATGAATAGAATTATTTTGTTATTACATTCCTTGGCAAAATTACAAAACAAAAAATTCATTCATTCATTCATTCATTATACCCTACTATTATTAAAATGTATCTACTTTTTCTAGGTATCAAAACGAAAATGATATTTGACATTGATCCGTTTAGCATGTTTTAGAGATTTGCTTGTATTTAATATTTTCTCTACGTAATGCGAAAGAGTAAAAACTGTAGCAACTATAAATAAAATTTAAGACGTTGTATAAACAAACCCTAGTCTGTCATTTATAATAAGACACTTCCGTGCACTGAAAAGCACTGCGTGGTGCGATGTTTATTTTTATGGTTCCAAAATCGGTAGGGAGACTCACGGACGGACTGAAACACAACCTCCGCGGTATATTATATATTAAATATCTTTATATATATATATATATATATATATATATATATATATATATATATATATATATATATATATATATATATATATATATATATATATATATATATATATATATATATATATATATGCGTGTGTGTGTGAGCTTGTATATATATTTTATGCATAACTATGTACAGAAAGAGCAAAAGAGGGAGAGAGAGAATGAGAGGGACAGAGAACAATCTTAGAAACAGATTATTCCAATTCTGGTTATCGAAAGCGATGTGCAGACAATGCATTGTTGTTGCTTTTTTTCTTATCCAGGTACGTGGGAAAGATTGCATCGGTAATTTGAGTCAAACTTGACAAATCATCACTGTTCTAACCCATTACGTATACCTAATCGTCTTTTAAGTGAAATTAAAGGCATTAAACTCATCCAATTTTGTCTTTTAAATTATTGTCTCCACGAAATTGTAAACATTTCTTTTTTTATTTTACATAGCAAATGAGAATAAAAAATTAAAGTCGATCACTCACCAAACCAGTTCACCCAACAACAAACTCAACTTTGAACCCTAGTCTTTAATCTTCACACCACGATTTGCTTCCCATGTTTCCATACAACTCACCCAATACAGCTCACCCCACTTCACACATTTAAAATGCAATCACTCATGACGACATTTAACGAATTGAAACTTTGCTATGTGCCTGAAATTTTATAGTCCGCTCTTTGTTTAGTGATCTATATATATATATTAGCTCACTTGACATAATAGTTCAGTGATCTACAAGTTTACTTACCTGGTCTATTTGTTGTATGATCTAAATTTACGAAATAAGGTTCAGAATTATTTTTTTTCTAATACAATGTGTTATCAAATTGCTTTTGGCATACTAAAAGTATATGCCGAAGGACATTTTGTTTTATACATTTTAATGGCCTATACTCTTCTTCTTTGTTCTTAATTGTTAGTGTTGATCTTATATGCCTGAAGCTTTGAACATTTTTTTTTCGAATTTATCAACTATGAGGTTTGCCGACTCGACCAAGCCTCCATCACAAATAATGTTACGTGTCAACTGGTTATGCGCCATTGAGGCCATTGGCTCCGATTTCATTTTGGATTTACTTTTGAAATAGAATATAATCTCTTCAAAAAAGAATCGCACAACAAGAGAACGAAAAACAATAATAATAATAGTATTGCGGAATACTAATAATACTTTTTACGTTTTTTTAGGAATCGAAAAAAAAGCGTAAGTTATTACTTCTAGTCAACGAAAATTACTCAAACTTTAAGAGGTAGATAATTAGATATTTTACTAGATGTGCAATATTGTTTATCTATCTAAAGCAGTATCTAAATTATAGACTTTTGAAACATTGAAAGCAGAAGAAGTTCAACTTACAGTTATCGGAAATCCCTCAAAAGTTGAAGCAGAACTACAAATTTGATATTATTCTTATAAAAAAAAATATTCTTCAAATTTAAAACAGGCGCCTCTGTTGGCGCCCCGTTAGTGTTCGATTTGACGCCCTGAGCTATGCCGTGAGCGCTGTGGTGCATAATTTTGTGATATACTATGGATAAGAAGGGTTACTATAGACTTTATCTAAATCGAATCCCGGCGTCCCCCGGTGCCCCGACAGGCTGGCTTACTGACAACTGTGAAGGCTTTCAACAAAATTACTTTCATTTACAGCGTAAATAATAATTCTATTACTTAAAACTTGTGAAGGCAGAGTAGCAGAATACGCTATCTTTAATTGCTTCACAACAGCTAATAAATCTATCCATATTACCTTATCTAATACTTCAACCGATCGTAGTCCAAATGGAATACGATCGATAATTCTCCTTTAGCTTAAGAAAATAAACCAGCCCAGGAAGTTGTTTACTATCTCTGGACCGTGAGGAAATAACTAGATCTAGGAATTTAGGAATATTTAAACTTGGAAAACAATTTAGAAACCGGACGATCGACCACTACATATTACGTACTTCAACTACTAAATTATCTTTCATAACATAAATGCTGATGGAGCGACTAAACGAATTTGTTCTTCCCCTATAATGTGTCCGACGACTTTGAACAACAAGCCGTCTACAATTGTGTACTTCTTATCGCCCTTTTTTGCAGACTTCCACCAATTTTTGAGGGAATCATCGTTGGACTGTTGTCTCCTAAATTTTTCAGCCGGTACAGTTTTGCCTAGGATGTTATAAGTTTGTTTCCCATCTAGTTTGTTCTTATTTCTTGCTTGCCCTCTTGTTTCTACAGTAGCGATAATACCAAGGTCTTCGTTAGATGGAGGCTTGGCTCCCCCTACATTGCCGACTATAAGGTCTGCAGGGGGGTCATCTAAAAGGACCGCTATAAACTCTCCAGTAAGATAAGGAGTTTCAATGCTCACCAACGCTCTAGGCACTCTCTTGCTGTCACCGTTGGCTGTCTTAATCGTCATCCTACCACGATTCCATCTACTTCTGTCCACTAACTGTTTCCTACACGTTATTACTACAGAGCCTGTGTCGCGCAAAACAGTAACTGTCTGATTGTCTAATTTTCCAGAGACGATAGGTAGTTTTCCCTTAAAACGTTTTTCCCACTGATCGCTAACTATGATCCCTATTGGCAAGGTAAATTTCATTTGGTTGATACACTGTTCACAATCTTCGCACTCACCACTAAACTCGGGGAGTAGTCATCTTTCTTTGTTTCTATAACTGACCTTATTCTGTTTGTTTCTGCTCTTATCCACCTTAGGTGATTTATTACGCCCCTGTCGTTGTGTCCGCTCGGCATTACAATCAGCTGCTATATTTCCCCTTAAGCCGCATGAAAAACATTTAGTTTGTGGTCGAGGCGAGTTGTTGTAACTCCGTGTAGTTTGTCGAGATGGACCGATTGACTGGACATAACTATCACTGTCTGAGTCAAAATTCTGTCTATATCTTGTGAATTGTGATCGGCGAGGTCCAGAGTTGTCCCTAGGATGGCGTCTGTATATCGGTGATTTCGAGCTGTGTGTTGTGTCTATAGCTGTGTCTGAACTGCGGTGAATTTGATCTACTAAGACGTCGGTCATCTTTTGAGACTGATGGCATTGGTTCTGCTATTGAAGCTATAAGTTCTGTCGGAGCATCTGGAGAGTCGCCTAGCTGTTTCGTCGGAAATATAGCGAAATAGTTGTCACACTGTTTCTCCACTTCGTCAACAGTCCTAGGGTTATGTGTTAGTATTTGTTGTCTGATATCTTCACTTACTTTCCTTAAGATTTTGTCTTTAAGAATCAGATCAAATAGACCGTCGTAAGTTTTCTCTATCCCGCTTAGTTCGACCCATCTCTTCAAATAATGTCTAGTTCTCCTAATGTAGCTTCCTGGTTTGTCCTCAGAGTTGGGTTTGGATGAGTTAAATCTATTGCTGTAGCCTGACTATGTCAGCCCAAAATGTTTCAGAACTTCTCGTTTTAATTTGGTGTAGTCTTCTTCTGCTCCTAGCTCAGTTAACCAGGCATCACAGCCTCTGTCTAACAGATCTTTCCTGAACTCATGGCACCAATATCTATGATCAAACCCTACCTCTCTAGCTTCTCTTTCAAAAATATCTATCACTACTTCCATGTCCATTGGACCACCGATACTTTTTAAGCCAATCATCTTAAGACGTGGGACATATGATTTCGTTTGTTCCACTAATCGTTGGTTACCCAAACTCTGTTGCTCTAGTTCGAGGGTTTTTAATTTAACCATTTCTTCTGATTCTATTCTCAGTTTTTCTAAAGCTCTCTTAGCCTCTCGTTCGGCTAACTCTATCTTTAGTTTTGTTTCCTCTCTATGTTTTTCTTCTGCTTCTGCTAGTTTATTTTCAGCCCACTCTAATAGATTATTCCCTTGGCAAATTTTATACTTCTGGCCCAATGCCAAGTAATAGCCAAGCGACAGTTTATCTTCACCGCTCATTGTCACAGTCACGGTGAGCGTGTCGGGTAGTTTCTATTGGTCGAAATCAAAGACGAACAATGTCACGTAGTGGTCAGTGCAAGCCCAGGCACGTAACTAAGCGGAAGGGTTAATTGCGGTCCGTGTAGCGTGACCAGCGGGGGTGTACGTCTGACACGTCTTGTTCACCTGTACGACCTATTGTAACTACAGCGGTTAGGGTTACGCCCACTACAACGCTAGCAGGTAACAACTGTTTATGACGCTTACGCCGAGACTGCCGTGTATGCTTTATGTTAACGAAAAATTCCCAACTAGCTTACCTAGAAACCACAGTAATGGCAACTCAGGAAGTTTACTTAACCTCTACGACTATAGAGAATTTCACGCGGGTATATCTAAACCCAATGGTAGAAGAAAACCAGAGTAAGTTGCGTGCCAAGAGCACCGCACGAGGGCTGACACAAAAGGCACTTACCCCAGAGTGTGATTGTAGGTCAGGAGTGCTGGCCCAATATATCAGCAGGCTGCTGCGCCTTCACACGCTCACACACAAAATACACTGGGCTTCTGGGCTGGTAGACTAAAGGACATCAACGATGAGTTGAGTGGACATCAGCGTAGTCTTCACACGGCTCACTTCGTGACTTGCTAGACTGGCCAAGGAATACCTCGTATGGGAACGTTGTTTACGGATGTCTGTTGCAGGAACAGCTTCTAACACGGATAGCGTCTCGCGGGGACGGTTGTTACGGGGGCTCGTTGCACAGCACAGTTTAGTTTACAGGAACATACAATACAGGTACCAGAATAGCTTCATACAGGATAGCTTGATACAAGGGCAAGAACAGTTCTTGCAGGAACAGCTTCTTACTGGAACAGCTTCTTACACTTATACTTAACCTCTTTGAGCTTTTACAAAGATTACTAATGTGCTGAGTCAATATCGAATTTTAGTCCAGTTGTAACTACGAAGTACTCTTGGTGTCTGTCCCGCTTTCTTAAGGTTGTCGCTGTCAGTAGTAAATAGTAAATAAACTGTCTTCTCCGTATTAATCTCCAAGAACTACTCGCGGCAAAAATTCGCAACACGATCCGTATTTACTTGGAACGGCGTCGGCTCGAGTACCTTGCACCCAAGTCGAAAAGACGTCAGGGAACAGTCCCTTACCACCGTCGATCTCTTAAGTCAGATAGGTAATAAAACTTAGGACGGGGCGAGTACAACTCAGGGCTGATCCTTGTAGAAAGCCTCGGGTGAGTTTTGCTCCTCCAAAGCGGTCTTCACTGACTCTGGTCACCATTTCTCTTTCACCCAAAACGTCTTTCAGCCACAGGTACAGCTTCCCGCTGACACCGATTTGCCTAAGTTTAAACAGAAGCCCTGTACGCCATACCTTATCGTACGCTTGCCTCAAGTCAAAGAACACCACGTAGGTGTTCTTTTACGAGTTAAAGCCGTTCGTGGTCTCTTTGATCAAACGAAGAAATGCGTTCATGGGTTGCTTAGACCCACGGAAGCCGCATTAATCTAGAATAAATAATGTTATTATATTTTAATAGTACCAGTACAATCGTGCGTACACCAGTCGTTCCATGAGCTTATATCCATTCGGATATTTGTCGCATTAGAGCAAGTGTCCATTCGGACATTTGTCGCATTCGGGCAAGTGTCCATTCGTGCATTTGTCCACTTTGGGCAAGTGTCCATTCGGGCATTTGTGGCATTAGAGCAAGTGTCCATTCGGACATTGTCGCATTCGGGCTAGTGTCCATTCGGAACGAAAAGAAGCCTTCGAACGAACGTCATTCGGGCCTTTCGGGAAATTGTATTAGACCCGGTTAAAATACTTGCGTGGTTATTGTTTATAGGCCTAAATGTTATTAAAACGTTCAGTAAAATATTTACCTCTTATTTTCTTATTTGTTTTTAATTATATTACTGAAAGTCAAAAATTTCAAATTATTTTGCGGCATTTTGATCCGTGGCTCTCATTTCAGCCTGCTTTTTCCGAATCAATTCTACAGAGCAGTTGTTTCATTTTTTGGATTAGTCTCTCATAGAAAAGTTGCTGTCTACAACTATTGAGCCTCATATGTCTTGGGTTTCAAACTTGAGTCTTTTCTGGTTAGCAATCATTGAGCTTTACCGATTTCTTGTCGAGATATTGTCCGACATTCCTACTTTTAATACTTTTTAAAAAAAAAAAGAACTTGTCCATTTTCAAAGATCAATAGATGCTCTAATAAATTTATATTTTTAATAATATTAGCATGTTTGTACTAATACAATACAGTCAACATCTTCTTCTAAACTAATTTAAGTTACATTTGAAAAAATACACATTTTTTTGAGGACTGCAGAACTGCAGAAATTTACTTTGTATGCATGTATAGGCAACAGTTATATATTTGTATATACGTGATAAAATATTAGCATAATTATATAGACCTGCAATTGCTTTTATATAAATAATTCTATATGTTTTGCGATTTGTTTCTAAGTGTATGAAACATTGAAAAACACAGAATTAGCGCGGGTTAATATTACTATTTTAATGCAATGACCATTATATTCTAAAGCGATAATTTAAGAGATTGATCAAGTTAATGTGTCCACGAAGTTATACCAGAAAAAAAGGAAATAAACATTGAATAACTAAACGTGCAAACCAAATAAAAATTAAAATTACTGCAGATGCAGTAAATTTAAGTCGCTAGTCCAACATAGATGTATTCAGTAAAAGAAACATTTAACATTGCTGAGGAAAAAGAGTACTTAAATTGCATATAATGCAACACACAATTTTTTCAACAGTAAACGATAAAAAAACAAAACGGTCATAACTGGTAACAATGGATTAAAAATTGTGCATTAATGTATATTAGTACAAATTTATTTTAAAAAGTTGGCAGCGTCGATATTCAATTCAGACAAAAAAATAACTGATACTTGTGGAAGAATTTTCATTTTCCAAACTTATCATTTTAATTACCGTCGTATTAGATAAAAACCAAATTCAAACAAAATATATTACCTTTCACAGAAACTGTAATTCTTTTTAAAAATGTACAATGTGGTAAGTAAAATACACATATTTTCAAATATTTTTTTAATATTACATTTTATTTACCGTACACACTGAACGTACTGTTTACTAATTGATTTTAACCAATAACAGTTTAATAGTCCGCTTCAGAGTGTCCTCTATGTTAAATTCTATCTTCTTGCAGTTAAGCATGAATTAATATTGTCGTTCACGAAATTATATCAGGCGCCTCCGCTGGCGCCTCGCAGGATACGATTTAGCGCCCTGTGTGCGCTATGGTGCAATCGTTCGGTTTGAAAAATCAGACAGTTTCTATATTCATACACATAATCGAATCCAAGGTGTCGTCTGGCGCCACGACATGATGTTATTCGACACCATAGGTCTTCCTATGAGCGCTATGACGTCTACATGTGTATAAACTGTTAGATGGACTATGGATATGATTGGGATTTTTGGTCGTTTACTAAGTTAAATAAACTCGAGACTTTTTCAAATTTTAACAACCATGAGCTGTTGCTGACTCGACCCTGCCTCCAACACAATTAATTATACGTGTCAATTAATTGTGCGCCATCGAGACCAATGACTCCAATTTCATCCTGCTTTTTTTTTTGCTTTCATTGACTTTGCCCAACCAAGAACAAACTACATGGCAGCAGTTGTTTGATTTTGTAGAGTGGCTGTCCCCAGCTGATGAGCCCTAGCCCTAGCCCTAGCCCTAGCCCTAGCCCTAGCCCTAGCCCTAGCCCTAGCCCTAGCCCTAGCCCTAGCCCTAGCCCTAGCCCTAGCCCTAGCCCTAGCCCTAGCCCTAGCCCTAGCCCTAGCCCTAGCCCTAGCCCTAGCCCTAGCCCTAGCCCTAGCCCTAGCCCTAGCCCTAGCCCTAGCCCTAGCCCTAGCCCTAGCCCTAGCCCTAGCCCTAGCCCTAGCCCTAGCCCTAGCCCTAGCCCTAGCCCTAGCCCTAGCCCTAGCCCTAGCCCTAGCCCTAGCCCTAGCCCTAGCCGTACCCCTACATGAGTGGTGAAATTTTAATATTCAACAATGCTTAGTATATTGATGTGGCAATAATTGTTATGTTGTTATGTTATGTTATGTTATGTTATGTTATGTTATGTTATGTTATGTTATGTTATGTTATGTTATGTTATGTTATGTTATGTTATGTTATGTTATGTTATGTTATGTTATGTTATGTTATGTTATGTTATGTTATGTTATGTTATGTTATGTTATGTTATGTTATGTTATGTTATGTTATGTTATGTTATGTTATGTTATGTTATGTTATGTTATGTTATGTTATGTTATGTTATGTTATGTTATGTTATGTTATGTTATGTTATGTTATGTTATGTTATGTTATGTTATGTTATGTTATGTTATGTTATGTTATGTTATGTTATGTTATGTTATGTTATGTTATGTTATGTTATGTTATGTTATGTTATGTTATGTTATGTTATGTTATGTTATGTTATGTTATTTTATGCTATGCTATGCTATGCTATGCTATGCTATGCTATGCTATGCTATGCTATGCTATGCTATGCTATGCTATGCTATGCTATGCTATGCTATGCTATGCTATGCTATGCTATGCTATGCTATGCTATGCTATGCTATGCTATGCTATGCTATGCTATGCTATGCTATGCTATGCTATGCTATGCTATGCTATGCTATGCTATGCTATGCTATGCTATGCTATGCTATGCTATGCTATGCTATGCTATGCTATGCTATGCTATGCTATGCTATGCTATGCTATGCTATGCTATGCTATGCTATGCTATGCTATGCTATGCTATGCTATGCTATGCTATGCTATGCTATGCTATGCTATGCTATGCTAAGCTATGCTATGCTATGCTATGCTATGCTATGCTATGCTATGCTATGCTATGCTATGCTATGCTATGCTATGCTATGCTATGCTAGGTCAGGTAAGGTCACGTCAGGTCACGTCACGTCACGTCACGCTACGCTACGCTACTCTACGCTACGCTACGCTACGTTACGTTACGTTACGTTATGTTACGTTACGTTAAGTCACGTCACGTCACGTCAGGTCAGGTCAGGTCAGGTCAGGTTAGGTTAGGTTAGGTTAGGTTAGGTTAGGTTAGGTTAGGTTAGGTTAAGTTAAGTTAAGTTAGGTCAGGTTAGGTTAGGTTAGGTTAGGTTAGGTTAGGTTAGGTTAGGTTAGGTTAGGTTAGGTTAGGTTAGGTCAGGTCAGGTCAGGTCAGGTCAGGTCAGGTCAGGTCAGGCCAGGTCAGGTCAGGTCAGGTCAGGTCAGTTCAGGTTAGGTCAGGTCAGGTTAGGTTAGGTTAGGTTAGGTTAGGTTAGGTTAGGTTAGGTTAGGTTAGGTTAGGTTAGGTTAGGTTAGGTTAGGTTAGGTTAGGTTAGGTTATGTTAGGTTAGGTTAGGTTAGGTTAGGTTAGGTTAGGTTAGGTTAGGTTAGGTTAGGTTAGGTTAGGTTAGGTTAGGTTAGGTTAGGTTAGGTCATGCGAGGTTAGGTATGGTTTGGTGAGGTCAGATGAAGTCCGATGTGGTGCGGTGAGGTGAATTCAGGTAAGGCCAGTTTAGTTCAGGTGAGGTCAGGTGAGGTCAGGTCATGTTAGTTGAAGTCCGGTGAGGTAAGGTGTGGCCAGGTGAGTTCAAGTGAGGTCAGTGACTTCAGGTGACGTCAGGTGACGTCAGGTGAGGTCATGTGTGGTCAGATGAGTTGAGATGAGTTCAGGTTAGGTTATTTTTTTTTTTGTGAAATTAAATTTTGTAAAACCTATTAAACCATATACATTAACATTTATTAGCATACTGTTGACAACCAGTAATAGAGTAGGATGTAATCTTGATCGTTTACTGTAGTTGTAGGCTTAATAATGATAGAACATATGTGCATTGTGTGTGTATTTATTTATGGTATAATGGAAAAGGCGCTTGAGACTTTAGCTAGGTTTGTGAGTTTATTGTGGGTACAATAAATTAAGTCGTTTTGAATCTGATAAGATGGGGGTGTTGATTTTGAAACGGGCAGGCTTGATGGGTTTTTCCCACATTTTCTTTAACTTGCTTTCGCGTCTGTTTGTCTTTCCATCAAATCTTGCGATCGAAATTTCGGGCACTTCCCAGTTAGCTAGCGCGCTGAAATTTTCAGGGAAGCTTTGTTTCCGATGACAATACAATATTCAATTATTATTATTACCAAATTGATCCATGGAAAAATGTTATTGTTCATTTTAGACTCCTATTGATTTGTACAAAAAAGGGACATAACCTAGTAATTGTAATTTGATAAAAACATGGTTCGGTACTTTCAATCTCTACTTTTTAGTTAAATCAGAAAACGTGTTTTTTAAATTTTTAATGATAATTATTGTCTTAGGGGTCGTCCATAAATGACGTCACGCTTTTTTAGCCATTTTTACCCCCTCCCCCCCCCCCTACGTCACACATCGTCACAAAAATTGAGACCCCCCCCCTAAATGACGTCACACTCCACCCCCCCCCTCTAATTTATAATTTATCCTAAGTTTTAAATTTGCTGTGTTTTCATCCCTTTAAAATTACCGCTCGTTGACACAGCATTAAAAATGAGCGCGCAGGACCCATTCGTGGCATAAGCAGGTAAACAGTAATACAGTGAGGTGATGTTAAAGCTGATAAGATTATTTTTTTTTTAAATACTTTATGTAAATGTAGGTATTTCTCGAAGACATGACGATACACGTAAGAATAACAATATATTGAGTATAATATGCAAATTATTTAAATGTCAGCAGTATGCCCAGACCTTTAATTTTCCTAGTATGTTTCATTGTAGCCTATATGATGGACTTAACGGATGTCATCTCTCACAAAGCAATATAAATGTAATTTATTTTTAATAGTAAAGACTCTCCACTAGATTATTAAATTGCGTGTTTTGCTGTTAGCGAAGAGGATGTTGCAATAGGACAAGAAATACAATGTCTTCCTCTTCTATCCAATCCAGAGTTTCTTCCAGGCATCTCTCCCCCCCCCCCCCCTCAAAAAAAATTTTACCGCCCCCCCCCCCCCCCCACGAAAGAAATGAAATTTATATAATTTATATAGAAAATATATACTTTTAACAGTGTCCGCCCCCCCCCCGAAGAAAGTCTACCGCCCCCCGAAAATTTTAAGTGCCCCCCCCCCCCCCCGGAGAAAAAAGTCTGGAAGAAACACTGATCCCATCAACACTCTCACCATTAATTTCATTGGCAATTATAACCATCAGTTCACGTTGGCGACGTGCAGCAACTCTCAGAGGCCTGATGCGCTGTAATGGCACAATTGATGATTCCTGTTTGTGAGTTAAAGAATGATTGCGCAGCATAACCAATGAAGAGAAGTATGAATGACACTTCTTACAAACCCTGTCGCTGATCACGGATTGAACAGACGGACAATACAAATCATAAGGGATTGTGCGATAAGGATTTGAAGAGCGGGGAAGGATTTTATCCACTTTTATACTTTGAGCAACAAAAAGATATGGAAATTTATGTGAAATGCCATCTGAGCATGTTTGGGTGACTGCTAAAGGCGGAGGAAGAAATCTATCAGTTATTAAGCTGATATACGAGCTTCATGGCTTTGCGCAACATTTACCATCTATGCATTTAACAATCTGAGTCAAATACTGGCTAGTTCTCACATGAATATCGTTCCAACGCTGTTCTTTTGAGAGCAGAGAAGTTTCAAGGAGTTCAGACTCTTCTGGATCTATGTATGCTGCCACTGTAGGTAATGTATCCACTGTCAAGTGTGACCATATTTCTGACAAAGTGTTTCCGGCAAACTGAAAATTCTTCTTCTCTAAATCTGTGTCTATTGTGACTCATCTTTCATGGGGTAAAACTAATCCTGTGAGCCCATTGCTAAGTGGCGCCATTTTTCTTTCAACCCTATTCAATGCACTTCTTCCTGGTGCATTTGTAGCAAAGAACAAACCATCATAGTTCTGATTGAGAAAGTGGTGTACCGCAACTTTGATCACCTTTTGATACCTAGGATTTTCGTCTGGACCACCATCAACCGTCAACACTAATATTGGTTTAACAAGTTGATCCACACCGCTCTTTGTGATATCATCAAATTCATGTAAAGTAAGTAATTTTTCAAAATCAAGTCCATGACTAAGCGCTGTGGATGAGGAATGTTTACCAGATCTGATTGATATGTATGTTGGGCCGGAGTATCCAACAGCTTCTCGATTTCGGTGTTGGGCTGAATTTTTATCCCTGCATAAACTGAAAGGATCAGCTTATGTCCAGCAGCCACAACCCAGTCATGGTCAGGCAAGCTCATCCTGTATTCCATGTGCATGAGCAATGGACTCTATTTTTTAGATGCTGTCATACATGTCGTTGACCTTCATGAGAAGAAGTACGTCTTGGCAACACTTCTACTAATTATAAACCCATCCTGTTTAAACTGATCAGTTAGCTGATCTAATGTTTTAATAGTCCTCTCGTGATGCTGATCCATGCATAGCAATATTTATGATAGTTTCCTATAAAAAAGATTGATCTTCTACAATCCTTGGCCTGCCAGAATAAGATCTAACATTCAAAGTGGCGCGTAGCCCCGGATTCTCTTCAAACACAGCATTCAGTGTTTTCTTTTCTTTTTATTTCGAGCTTTCTGAGATCTTATTTGATCAGATATCTTCCTCTTTAGCTTTTTTTCCAAATCACTCTTTTTCTGTTTCTTTTCTTTAAGCTCCATGTTCTGTTCTTGCGTTAACATTCCGTGAGTTTGTCGCTCATACAAGCCGACTAAATCAGAATTCAGAATCTCAATCTCTGATTGTAAGTTTATCTGGACTGTAGCCTGCTTAGATGTTGATAGTTTGCTGGTAGAGGGTTTGAAATCACAGACTTCATGAGCATCGTTCACTTTTTCATATGACTTCAGTGACTTATTAGTATTAGGCATTTCTTTTGCCAAATCATAGGGTTTTTCTTATGTGTAGATGTAGATACAGATGTTTGTTTGGCCCAAAACGTCAAAAGAGTCTTTTAGCGGCAGCAATTTCTTTTAGGTCTTGCAGCCAGACCTCCGCTTTCAAGTTCAGATCTGAATCGCTTTTTAGTTGAGTCCACTTTTCACCGACTTCTTCTTGGCAAATATTTTTACTCTTTTTAGGATATGCCAGCACGTAGGCATAAAAAATACATTGGAACATTTTATTTTTATCTCTCATTAACTGTCGATTTTTAAGCAGTATATATGTGATTATTAGATCTACCTTTCAATTGAAAAGCCTCACACAGACAAAGTTGATTCAGCAAGACACGTGTAGGCCTATTTGAGTTGATCGAATAAACACGCATCACAAGCTGACCCTACACACATCCGCTTTTTTTTGGCCGCACCTACAAAAATCACGTGATCTCGAACTTGGAACTGTTCGTACTAGTTATTTTTCCTCTAGATCAGGGTTCTCCAAACTACGGCCCGCGGGCCGTATGCGGCCCGCAAGGTCCTCTCATCCGGTCCGCGGAGATCTTTTTGTTCACGGAAAAAAGTGTTTGTTAGAAGTGGCTGGGGAACTTTGCCCAGAAAATACAAAACAATTTGAAAATGTAGCTTTGGGTGCAAATGCCATTGCCCTCCGCGTTGCAGACATTAATGAAAACATTGTGACTCAAATAGTGAAAACTGCTAACAAGTGTCGCAATTTTTCAACTGCAATGGATGAGTCGCTGGACAGCTGTTTCATGTTTTCTGAACAAGTACAGGGCAACAACTTGACGCACTTTCTGCAGTGCAAGGACTTCATGGCTGAAGCAACACCCCGAGTTCCTTACATCATTTGCATGCGAGATCATCAAGGACCTCCAGCTGCATCTTCAGTAGCGGTTTTCTGACTAGGATTCATAGGCAGAAGAGGTGAAACCCATTTGAAACAAATGTAACCAGTTGCCCAAATGAACTGCAGATGGATGTCATTGAATTGCAAGCAAATTACTTCCTTAGAGACAAGTTTAAAAAATGGCGGGTGGTTTTTTTTTGTGTTTGCCGAAGGAGAACATACTTGGACCTCGAGTGTGTTTCTTTAAGACTTTTTCTCCTGGGGGTGCATTTAAAATGTGTATATATGTTTATATAAATTATATTTCGTTGGGGGGGGGGGGGGCACGGGGGACACAGCAACCCCAAAGAGATGCGTGAAAGAGACTCTGGCCCCCGAACTGATATTTGATATTTAATGCGGCCCTCGGGCTGAAAAGTTTGGAGACCCCTGCTCTAAATCGTTCAACAACCATGAGCTATCGGCATGAACCCCATGAAGTAAGGGAGACAAGGGCAAGAGTCGCAGCCCTAAGTGTGAACATAAGTTTTTAAATAAAATATTCGGAAAACGTGGTTTAAAGTTTTATTATGACTGCCCTACTCTGTAAACTTCAAAGAAGAGCAAGCATTACACTGATACCCATGCCTTACCCTCACTAGTTGATATGCTTCCGACCTTTATTCATATAGCAGTATTGACACATTTGCTTATACGGCAGTCTACTACACAACACACATCGTCAAATTATAGGGCAATTTAATTAGAACAAATATATATTTCACAATCTTTTGACAACTTAGAAGTATCGCTACAAATGTAAAAAAATATTTAGTATTTAGTAAGTTTATTTTTCTAAAAACTAAAAAAAATGCATGTTAATCAATTCGTGGAATTAAGACAACGTGACGTCACACTGTCTATACCCCCCTCCCCCTCGTCACCCATCGTCACAAAAGTCTGAACCCCCTCCCCACCCCCACCCCCCCACCCCCTAGGCGTGTGACGTCACTTATGGACGACCCCTTATACGCTACGTGAGATGAAAAAAAATTTAAGTAAGGTAATAATAGAAGAATATAGTAAAAAGTGAGTTATCTAGTATTTTTTTGCACGATTACAAGGCTTTCTCTATGCTTCGTGTATACGAGAAAGTAAAAAACCACTTGATCGCAATAGTGCGATATTCTTAGAACTTAAATTCATACCGCTTCAGAGCTGCAACATACCAGTTACCGTCCCATAAAATTTTATCCTAAACATGTTTGATTCGGGTGTAGCACAAAAAGGCGACATCCAGAAGGCCGACAAGACAAAAGGTCGACACGGACTAAAGGCCGACATGGAAAGCGTCGTTAGACGAATTTAACTAATGATAGTCAACGCGGTACGGCGATAGAAATTAATTACAAAATAGAATTTATATATAAAATATATTCTTTTAATGGTGTTGTTTCATTTGGGACGTTGTTATATATATATATCACCGTTATATATATATATATATATATATATATATATATATATATATATATATATATATATATATATATATGTATAAACTTAAATTTGCAGTGTGTCTACGAATACATTATGTTTGTCTGAAATGGTTGCAAACGCAAATATTTTATGCACATTTAAATTAATATTCTGACAAAACAAAAGGAGAGAGCCTTCAAAGGGTCTCCTGCGGGAACATTTACATAAAATAACGTTTAATCTTGAATGCTCCTAGAATTGCCTTTCTAAGTGTATATGGGCGTCGCGAAAATGTTATATTTTTTTAACACAATTAGACATCTGTTGCCATTTAAGAAATAACAACAAATGCAGTTATAGGCGTTTACTAACCAAGCGTTCTTTGCTAAATGTTGTATGTATGCATATGGAGGTGGGATGTATTGGTAACATATTTCCACCTTAAAAATTGAAATAATTTTACACAAGTTATTAGTGGTCTTTAGGTGCTTGTGAAGTCTAGAAATTAATTACAAAATAGAATTTATATATAAAATATATTCTTTTAATGGTGTTGTTTTATTTGGGGCATTGTTATATAGCGTACCAGATTCAACCGTTTCGGGTGTTTATTATTGTGATACAGGTATTCCTTACTAGATGCCCTTTAGTGCACAGCTCCAATTACCTTAGACCATGCTCAATTGTTTATCACTCATTAAACCTTCACAGCGCGCACTTTTATCCGCAGTCCACGTGTCTTTGCTTCGTCTAAAATGAGCACCTACCGTCGTCAATGTTACTCAACAGGCCGATCTTGTCACTTCTACACAAGCCCGTCATAAAGCAACCATAGGGACCGGTAGACCAGGTATTGGGTCTGTCCAGCGTCACACAATCAGCGTACAGAGTGTGTGTATCGTTGCTCAGGGAAAAGTTTCTGCTACAGCATTCTACTTCGTCTACAAATTCAAGTTGTTATCGGTTGTTTTATTCTTCCTTGAGAAGCCTGGGACTAAATCATTTAAGCGTGGACTGGACATTTTTGACTGACATGCTCAGGGTAAAAAAATTCGACTTCATTTTGAGTTGTCTAACCTAATAAATTTCACAGTAAACAACTAATGGGAAAACAGTTTATATCAAAATGTGATTGTCGGAAATATTTCAAATGAACATTATATGTTGCAGACATAACTATCTCAAGTTATATTAAAATGTTAAAATTTGTTAACATTTTTAGAATAGTTTTTTACAAAATCTTGAATCTATGAAATTAGTTTTATTCTTTTTGAAAATGCTAAAAAAAATCATTTTGTAAGATATAGAAATTTTCTTATGGCAAACCGTCATTTTTCATGTCTACTAGGAATGTGCAGTTGTTGTTTAAATTGTTTGTATTTATTCATTTAGTTATTGTTTCCGCAGTGTACTTCAAAATTGTTCATTTTGACCTAAACTGTAGCTAAAACATAAAAAATATGCCCTAAATAAATGCACTATTATAATGTTTACAGTATTTTTAATGGAATAAAATTTTAAAAAAGTATCTTATAATTTTAAACAAAATGTGTTTTCACTTCCGGTGCCCCCTTAAATTTGTGTATTTAGAGTGCCTCTGCCAGGCCATACTTGACCGCCAATCAAACCTTCTGAAACCAGCATCAGCTTTCAGCATCATCAAAGCCAGAATAATACAGTGCTCCGACTAATAAAATTTTTCAATCTTTCAAAGAAGATCGATTAAAACCTGAATATTTTAAAAAGCTTATATATATATATATATATATATATATATATATATATATATATATATATATATATATATATATATATATATATATATATATATATATATATATATATATATATATATATATATATATGGGTAAGTCCGTGTGTGTTGTGTGTGTGCTTGTGTGTGTGTGTTTGTGTGTATAGTTGTATTATGTTCAGCCTGCATCAGACAAAATAAGCATAGCGCAATTTCATCTAATGTGCTTTTGATTAATTAAATAGATGCTTATATGCTCAAAACATCTTTCGAATAAACACGGTTCTTTTATTGTATTACGATTTAGGCGTAATCAGGTAAAATAAACATTCTCTTTAGCCCTAGCAATCTATTGGGTAGACCAGACATGTGTAGAGATGACTTGACCAACATTACGGTCAGCTACATTTAATTTTCTGAAAATAACTGTTTATCTTAAACAGGGTGAAACTATGAACGTCCAACATTCACAAATCCTAATCTAAAACGGAACTATAGGGTTTTCAGCAAGCAGTAAAACGCAGTATATTTTTCGTCTATCTTAACAGACAATTGTCTAAAGTAAAAACTAAACGCTGACATAACATTTTATTCTGTTACTCATTTACAATTATTGATATTTTCACTGAAAAAAATACCTGCAGACAAAAAAAAACATTAATATGTATCATTTCATTACTGCCTCATTTAAATTCAAATTCTTTCAAGTTTTTTTTTAGTAATTATTCAGTAAGGTTGGGCTGCCTGCATGTAATAAAACCTAACCGAACCTAACCTAACCTAACCTAACCTAACCTAACCTAACCTAACCTAACCTAACCTAACCTAACCTAACCTAACCTAACCTAACCTAACCTAACCTAACCTAACCTAACCTAACCTAACCTAACCTAACCTAACCTAACCTAAAGTAACCTAACCTAACATAACCAACCTAACCTAACCTAACCTAACTTAACTTAACTTAGCCTAGCCTAACCTAACCTAACCTAACTTAACCGAACCGAACCTAACCTAACCTAACCTAACCGAACCGAACCTAACCTAACCTATCCAAACTTACCTAGCCTAACCTAACCTAACCTAACCTAACCTAACCTAACCTAACCTAACCTAACCTAACCTAACCTAACCTAACCTAACCTAACCTAACCTAACCTAACCTAACCTAACCTAACCTAACCTAACCTAACCTAACCTAACCTAACCTAACCTAACCTAACCTAACCTAACCTAACCTAACCTAACCTAACCTAACCTAACCTAACCTAACCTAACCTAGCTTAACCTAACCTAACCTAACCTAACCTAACCTAACTTCAACTGAATAATCTTAATCTTATTTATTAAACTGTTTCAATATTAGTTAATACAAAATATTTTACCTGCTAAAACTAATATTCGTGTACAATGAAAACAATCATCATTTGTTTACTGGCTGACTGCCACGTCTAACTGAATAATTAATTAACTACTTGAACGAAGTTATAACTTTAAATTAAACAAGGCAGTAATGAGTTGATGCATAATAATGTAAGTTTGATCTGCGGGCGTTTTTTCAGTATAAAAGATGCCCACTGTCTTTCAATGTTTAACTGTCTCCTTTTGTGTCAGTCACAGCACATAGACTGAATCTTCATACTAAGGTAATTATACGTATGTTGTTAAAAATAGTTTGGTGGGTGTTTTTTTTTGTAGCCTTGCACTGTTAACAATTACGTCACATACCCTCTAGCTTTCCATTTATTTCCGAGACCTCAAGAAATATTATGTCCACTTTACCTTAAAAAGGCATGTATTTAGTCGCGGAAAATCAAACAATGAGCTTATTATAAAAAGTTACTTAGTCCTATAGAGTAAACTAACTGCATGGAAAAATGGAACAGTTGTTTTATAGATGTAAGCAACATGCGCGTTTCTAAATCGGAAGTACTGCAGTTTTCAACTAGGATTGGGTTTAAAACCGATAAAAAATTAGGTGTTTGGTTTTTTCTGAGCAAACAATTCATTCACATGACTAATCTACGCATAGATTTTTAGGTCTAAATAGAAATGTTTTACATAGTTACGTCTGAATCGTAATACAATATAATCATAGTTTATATTGATTCAAAAGACGATTTGTTGCATCGTCGATGTTTTATGGTGCCGCGAGCGTTGCAAAACTCCTGGGCAGAAAAGTCTGCTTCCAATGGGTGCCTGGCCACGTCGGCTTAGCAGGCAATGAAAAAAGCTGACTCCCTTGGAAACAGAGGGGCAAAAAGAAAGACCGCTTCCACTCCCACCACACACAGAGACCGTAGAGTAAAGCTAGACGAATCTTTTAAACGGAAGTGGAAAATGAGTTGACAGAGAGATCTAAAGCTCGAATTGTCTTAAAGCACAAAGCAGATGAAGAAATCCTCAGTTGCTGACCCATGGTTGAGGTTGCAAAGGTGGATACAATCAATCGTTACTCATCTTAAAACAAGGTATTGCCCATCAAAGTCGTACCTGTATGACTTAAAGATTTCCCACTATGACTACTATTAGATTTAAATACAAAACTTACAAGAAACTGAATTTAATGAGGATTGTTTCACCTTCGTAGTGAAACTGGTGTCCCCCCCCCCTTATACCTCTGGCTAGAATACATAACTTTACTTAAAATAAGTTAAAATGATACGTTTGGAATGAAAAATCATTTTTTTTTACAAAACCATCCATATTAATTTTTAAATCATTCATTTAGATACTAAACGTTTTAAGAATATTACACTATTGCGAGCAACGCAGCAAAAAATATTTTTAGAAACGGCTTTTAAACTGTTATTTATTATAATAATAATTAGTAAACATTACGTTAAGTGTATTAAACTCTATGCTAATTATATATTTATTTCTTTGACAAACAAATAAAAATTATTTCCCCCCAATTTAATGTTGTTTTAAAGGGAAAGAATATTTGTGTGACTTAACAAGGGAAGTAATAGAAAATAAATTAAAAATGTGAAGTAATGTGTACACTTTGTAAAATTGTGTAAAAGATGATTTTTTTTCTCAGACTTTTTGTACTCGACATGACGTTACTTAAAATGATACATTTGGAAACGAAATTTTTTTTAAAAAAAAGCATCCAATTATTGTTTTAAGTCTTACATTTATATACTATAAGAATATTACACTACGAGCCGACCCGCGGCATAACATACGCCGCTATTTAGTTGTTGTCTTTTTCTACTTTTCAGTAATTCATAATTTGTGAATTCGACAGTACCAACGCTGACACTGAAAATATTTCTTTAAAACACTATAAGTAGCTCGTTAAGGACCATAACCCCCCCCCCCAACGTCTAAAATCGATTCAAACTAAATTATCTGCCCCTAATAGCCGTCACTAAACCCGACTCCATGAAGGTAAACATAGCGTGAACCACAGCTCACTAAGACCATGTAGGGGTGGGGATGGTAGGGAGCGCGTTTACAGCTTGTTTTCTGGTCCTAGGACCTTTGACCACAGGTGCTTTGACCATAGGGGGTTTGACCATAGGGGGTTTGACCACAGCGGAGCTTTGACCATAGGGGCTTTGACCATAGGGGTTTGACCACAGCGGGGCTTTGACCATAGGGGGTTTGACCATAGGGGGTTTGACCACAGCGGAGCTTTGACCATAGGGGCTTTGACCATAGGGGTTTGAACACAGCGGGGCTTTGACCATAGCGGTGCTTTAACCATAGGGGGTTTGATCATAGGGGGTTAGACCATAGGGGGTTTGACCACAGGTGTTTTATCAGCAGAGGGTCTTTGATCACAGGTGGTCTATCAACTGGTGTTTGATCACAAGCGCTGCGTCCGACTTTGATCATAGATGTTTTGTCCACATAGGGTCTTTGATCTCAGGTGGTTTGTCCAATGCTGTCCATATATTGTAATGATTTATTTTAAAAGTTGCTAAATTATATTTTAAATTTCGACATGATGTAATAATATGTTAAATCATCATGTATAAATACAAGTCATCTAAACAACTCTATGTCAAAACCATGGAGAATCTTGGAGAGTATAGCACGTATCATTTTTTATCCTTTATATATGCTATATATTTTCAAGTACATATACATTATTTATTTGTGAAACTTGTTATATGTCGCATTATTTGTGTTTCATTTATATTTAAAATAAATCTATGAGGCCTAGCACCAGCCTTTATGTGGAGACTAAAATATAGTTCTAGGCTTTTTAAAAATACATGTTAATTTCTATTAACATACTCTCAGGAAACATGTATAAAATCGTGTTAATTGTATCACACCTATGATAAAAGCCGGACACAGCGCTTGTGATCAAACACCAGTTGATAGACCACCTGTGATCAAAGATCCTCTGCTGAGAAAACACATGTGGTCAAACCCCCTATGGTCAAAGCCCCTATGGTCAAAGCACCTGTGGTCAAAGGTCCGCGCACCTGTTTCCTAGCGTCTCCCAGAAGAGAATTATATATATAGATAGCGAGTAAGTCATTTTTTTTAAAATCTAGCCGTGCCTGCGAAAAACGTTAGCCCTTCCGATGTAAAACACATTCACTTTGAGCCTTGTATATTGCATATATATATATATATATATATATATATATATATATATATATATATATATATATATATATATATATATATATAATATTCTTTAATTGTTATCTCGGTTTTTATCGATCTTATTTCATAGATTGAAAAATGTTATCGACCAGAGCACTGTTATTTCTGGCTCTGATGATCATGAAAGCTGATGCTGGTTGCAGCAGGTCTGATTGGCGGTCAAGTATGGCCAGGCAGGGCCACTCACAGTGTACAAGTTTAAATGATTTCATTACGGGTTTCTCTAGGAAAGATAAAACAACCGATGACCCGTTGAATTTGTTAGACGAAGTAGAATGCTGCAGCAGAAATTCGACCTGGAGCAACGATACACACACTCTGTACGCTGATTGGGCGACGATGGACAGAACCAATACCTGGTCCACCTGTCCTGCTGGTTATTTTATGACTGGCTTGTATAGGAGTGACAACAAGATCGGCCTGTTGAGTAACATTGACGACGGTAGGTGCTCAAGGCCAGCGGATCACCCACCATCCTACGGACATTGCTATGACCATGATATCTCAAAATGTTTTGATAACAAAGGCCTTTGTAAATGTAACGACACCTACTTTGTTACCGGCATCTATCGCGGTAGTTGTGATAAACTCAACTGCCTTGATAAACTTCGATGTTGCAAGACCGCTACAGCACCGGAAGAGTTGAATTCACTAGAAAAAGTAAAGACCCGCATTATGGATACCACTATGTCTAATATTGCGTCACTAGCAAACTATTTGGGTTATAGCTATTGTCAAGGATGTAGAGCCGCGAATGTTGGGGAAGACTTTAGACGAAGCGCCGACACATGGGCTGCTGATAAAAGTGCGCGCTGTGAAGGTTTGATGAGCGATAAACGTCTGAGCATGGTCTATGGTAATTGGAGCTTTGCGCTTAAGGACATCAAGTATGGAACACCTGTAACACAAGAATTAACACCCGAAACGGTTGACTCTGGTACGATATATAACAATGACCCAAACGAAGTTACTAAGACCATTGAGCGAGCTGAGACTGTTGTCCGTAGTGTCACACACACTACAACCAGTTCTTGGACAAACAGTCATGAGCTTGGTCTGCAGGTCATGTATACAATAGGAGGTTTTGGAGCTTCTGCCGGCTATTCGTTTAAATATGAGACCACCACAGCTACAACTGATGAAACCAAAAAAGAGCAGTCGAAAACATTCACAGTTAGCACATCAAAAACTCTGAAGGCAAAGTCTGCTGCAAAATGGAGTCTTATTATGTCCAAAACCAGAACTTCTGTGACCTACACAGCAACTGTTATAGTCAAGTTTTCCACCGAACTCCAAGGTTTTCTACGTCTCGAGAATAACTTCCACTCTCAGTATCGCGGCACCAACAACCGCCCCACTTTTAACTACCGATTCGGCGATTCAAGCACACCTTTTTACACAGCCTTGAAACAGCAAAGCGAAACTAACCTACAGCCCTGGCTGTGGAACGACATGACAAACAAATACCCGAATGTTAAACCTGTAATAAATGCTTTGTTAAATGAAAATAGATACGTCTTTAAGATAACTGGTAGGTTAGATGAAGTCATGGGCAAAAGCGTTGATTTCCGCTGGGATGCGGCAAAGCTACGCAAGCGAGCAGCCGTGGCGGATGACCGTAATGTAATACGGCAGAACGCTACCCACATCGCCAAGACTCTGGCCAACGATGTTCCTCTAGTGAAGTTGGAGCCTCCCAAAGTCGATATCTAGGCGAACAGCCAAGAGAATATAGATAAGCCATCTTTTTTCTGGCTCTTAGTTATACTGATGTAAACCATCGGTAAACTTTGATTAAATATATCTTGAAAAAATAACATGTTATGTTATTATTTTATCCAAACAACATTCAGACACACAACTTCATATTGTATTGATTTTGATTTTCTGTTTTCGTTGTTTGATAATTAATGTATATATATATATATATATATATATATATATATATATATATATATATGGTAATCTATCGTTTTGGGTACGTAAAATCGCCCGCGGCTATTAATGTACGAAAACGTTACCTCATTTTCAAGGCTTTAATAGGAGTATATTGTCATATGTTTGTGTCAAATATTATAGATAAATAAATAATAAACCTAAATCAATGGCTAAATATATCAATATAGGCCAGAAATTAACTTTAAACAGCAGTGTCTGAGAGCAAGATTTGCTATATAAACTAATAAACAGCAGCCATTTGTAAAATAGAGTGGCTTCCCCCTGAATCTCCCGCTAAAAGCTTATAAAAATAAAACTTAAACAAGATGGCTGCTATAGTAAATGAGCATTGTTACATCTGTTGGAAACATCGCTAGTCTTCATTTATTACAGAAAAGTTATAATTCAATTGTTTAAAAACAGGTACATAAATGAAACAAGGAAACATTTTTGTATTTTAAAAAACATAAATCCTCCTCAAAATGTTATATAATTATTAAAATTTAAGGAGTCACCTGGTTTTCACATTACAAGTCGCGGGCGATTTTACGTACCCAAAACGATAGATTACCATATATATATAAATATATATATATATATATATATATATATATATATATATATATATATATATATATATATATATATATATATATATATAAAGCAATGTATGTCTGTATGTGTGTCTGTGTGTCCTTTATGCATTACTACACCTCTCATCACATCGCCGTGAAACTTTGGGAAGTTGTTGAGAATATTCCTGGGGAGGTTTCTGCGAAAAAAAATATTTCAAATTCGCAGGGGTGGCGCTCCCACAGGGCGCGATTTGTTTTTTCTATATACGGTATCCTAATATATAATAGGCCACGTTCGCATTTCTCTCTCTCTTTCTCTCTCTCTCTCTCTCTCTCTCTCTCTCTCTCTGTCTGTCTGTCCGCAAAATATTTTCGCCGGACATCACATCAGAATCTACAGCGATATATCGAGAACTTTATACGGACTTTTGTTGAAAATAATATGTTAGATGTTTTAAATGTATAACCACAATTTTATTTAAAGAAGAAAAATTAAAAATAAAGGCTTATTCGAATGTAGAAGAACAATTTTATTTATGCAACCGGAAAAGTGTATAAACTTGGGACAAGAACGCATTTAATAATGACGTCGCTTATTATTTACACTAAAAAAAGAGCAAGAAACTGATGACGTCATCTTCCGAGTTTAGAATAAAAAGAAATGAACTATTTCATTCAAATATGATTTAGAGCTATGTACGCTATGAAATGTAGACTATACAATACGATATTCTCGGCCTAAACTTTAAAAAATTATTTTATCGTTTTGGATTCTAGATCTAGACTAGATCTAAATCTACGCAAAAACTTGACGTAGACGCTACGTCGCTAAGATCTATTCTAGATCTAGATTTAGACTCCATCTACTGTAGAATCTATTCCAAAAAGAAATTTCTATAATAAACTTTTTCAGGACTTAAATATTTTATAGAAATCTTTGTTTGTTTAGCAATGAAACTGGCTAATTTTGGGTAAAAAAAATAATTTGAAAAAAATAGGCATATTAGTGCAAGTTATTGTTTTAAATACTTCTTTTATTCTCCATATTTTAAAAGGTACCTAATTAGCTGAGATGATAGTGTACTTGATACCAGACAGCTGGTGCTGGATCAAGACACACCAAGTCAAACCTAATTTATTTTTATTTATTTTTTTTTATATGTGAATCTTCCTATTTTAGACTATAAAGAAAGGAACTACTTTGGAAATCTTTGTTTATCTATGCAATTTGCTAATCTCTATAATATTTGAAGCAAAGTTGTCGCGGCTGGGTACGCTAGTATATATATATATATATATATATATATATATATATATATATATATATATATATATATATATATATATATATATATATAAAGAATAGAGATTTTTTTTCATAACTCATTTAGAAAAATCGAACTATGCAATTAATATCGCCTTCAAAGTTATATTTACATTAGTAAAAATTAAAGCTTTTTGGGAACCATCGATTACACTCATTTTCATATTTGTGTATTGAATATATACCGTTGAAAATCTGTTTGAGTTATTTTATCGATTCAAATAATTTAAAAATCGCCACAATAGAGGTAAATGAGGTATAGCCAAGAAGTTTATTTATATTTAATATATGTGTATTATATATGTGTATATATATATATATATATATATATGTATATATATATATATATATATATATATATATCTGACTCACATAACGACCGCTTTTGTCTCACATAACGACCGTATGTTGTCTGAAACAACAGCACTCTGAGACATTCTCACATAACGACAGCCAGGTGTCTGATTAACTTTAAAACCGCCTGCTGTCTGACTTGCATAATGACTATCTGTTGTCTCATTCACATAACGACCGTGTGATATTTGAAATAACGACATTATGTGACTTACTCACATAACGATATTCTGTTGTTCAACTCTCATAAAAAAAATCTTTTTTACTTCACACAACGACGGTCTTTTGTCTCACTCTTATAACAATAGTCTTTCGTCTGACCAACATAACGACGCTCTGTTTTCTGACTCACATAACGACGCTCTGTTTTCTGACTCACATAACGACGTAATGTTGTCTGACTCACATAACGACAGTCTCTTGTCTGACCAATGTAACGACGCTCTTTCTTCTGAATCAAATAACGCTCTGTTGTCTGACTCACAGAACGACGCTCTTTTGTCTGATTCACATAACGACAGTCTGGTGTCTGACTCACAAAACGACGCTATGTTGTCTGAATCCCATAACAACCGTCTCTTGTCTGACTCACATAACGACGTTATCTTAGCTGACTCACCTAACGACAGTCTGTGAGTCTGACTCACATAACGACAGTCTATGAGTCTGACTCACATAACGACCATATGGTGTCTGACGCTCTGCTGTCTGACTCATATAACGACGCTCTGATGTCTGACTCTCATCAAATTAGTCTGTCCTCTTCAGTTGTTTCGCTCCCCTTTCATAAAGACAGCATGACATCTGATGTTGTTTGACTCACACATGAAAGCATTATGTTTTCTCATTATAATACGTTCCTTGTAAAACAGATGCTTACAACGCAAAAAAAATCAACCTAATACCGACTTTTGAAATATAGTTACGTGCCTTTAAAATATTCATGCTAATAGATAGGAAAAGTCTATCTAATCATACTAAATTTTAAAAAAAAAATTTAAAAAAACATGTCAAGCTATAAAATTATAGCTACAATTTTAAAAATTAAAGTAGATTAGGAACCATCGATTACACTCATTTTCATATTTTTGTGTTGAACATAAGCCGTTGAAAATGATTTTGAATTATCGTATAAATTTAAATATTTAATAAAACCGCCCTCAACCCCACCTTGAACTGAACTGGCCAGGGAGAGTAAAACGATGGAAGTCATAACATTTATTTTCCACGATAAATACGGACAAGGTGATCCAAGAAAAAAAATGGCGAACAAGGGAATATTTTCAGTTCGATTCAGGCTTTTAAAATTCGTTTGTATCCCTTTTCATTATAATTGGCTTATTTTTTTATGTTTTTAACACACGTTTCATTATTTTTGTTAGGCCTGTGACTACTCACACTGAGTGCTCTAGTCTAAGCTGAGATCTAGATCTAGATCTAGATCTAGATAGATCTATTATTAAGTGTCTATAAGTTTCTAGATCTAGATCTAGAGTCTAGATCTAATAAAATCTAGATCTAGATCTAGATTATCTAGACTAGATAGATTTATAATTTATATCGAGAATCTAGATCTAGATCTAGATTATCTAGACTAGATAGTAGATAATAGATAGATTTATAATTTATATCGAGAATACTACTATATCTAGTACTAGATCTAGATCTATATATCAGCCATCTAATACTAACTAGAGATCTAGATCTATAGATCTTATACGACTTATAATTAAGTAACTTTATATAAATATATTGTATGACAGTAGATCTATTAGAATTAGTATTAAGTACACGTCAAGTTGTAGAGATCTACTCTAGTCTAGTCTAGATCTAGATTCTAGATCTAGAAGTTATATATTTTATAAAAATCTATATTAAATAATTAAAAAAAAATTAGTTTATTGAAGTATTTTAAGTTAATAGTAATAATAGATAAGTTAAATAAATTAGGCCCATAGTTTATATTATAAATGTGTAGCTGGTATAGACTAGTTTTAGAGACTAGTCATATAGATTATAGTAAATAGTTAATCTTAGTCCTTAGTTAGTAATTAGTTAGTAGGGCACTACATAGTACATACACCTAGTATAATAAATGATTAGTCTAATTAGTTAGAGCCTACTTGTTAAAATATATTTACTACTAGCGTACCCGCCCCACCCGCGCGTTGCCGCGGGGATAGAAGAAAGTCTGACGAAATATATTAGAACGATATAACCAATGCATTACCAATCATATGTTCTTAGACGCGTGTCCTTCTTATCTAAAACTGTGTTATTTAAATGTTAACAATGCCTGCGCTTGGATAATAATTATCGGGACACGGGTTTTCCTATACTACCGTATGAAAACCTTTAGTGCATATTAATCACTCAGCGAAATAATGAGGTAGAACACACTTCGGTGACCACCCATGTGTCAGTGACGTAGAGGGGCGCTCTGAAGAGCCCCCCCCCCCCCCCCCCACCCCCAGATTACACTACCACATAGGCGCAGCGTACGGCCCCTGGCTCCTTAAAACCTGATGCAATATGCTAGCGTTACTAATGGTCTATTATTAGATGCTCGATCTCAATTTCTGACTGGGTCGTCTAATAATAGATGCTTATTACATCATTTTCAAAGTGACAAAACTCTACAGTAGGCTCCTTATATTCAAAAAGTTATTTTTTCATCTTTCGCAAGGTGACGAAACTGTACAGAAGGATTTCCTCGCGTTACAAAGTTATTTTTAGAAACCTGTTGTAGCTTTACCGCTGAATATAGTACCCCTTACTCGCTATGCTGGACGCTCGATTAACGGATGCCAAGTGCCAACATAGTCGCTCTAAAACTTTGGGCGCCAAACCGTGTATTGACGAAAATCGTACCCTACATGGCGCCGGAGTATTCTCATCTACTCCTTAAAGCTTCATGGTTAAAAAAATATTTTTATTTGCAGAACCCTAACATTGAGTGATCTAATCATCTCCCCAAAGTTTCATGGTACACGGATGAACGGTGTGAAACCGAAATTTTATAAACCGTTCATAGAGAAAAATCGCACCCTCCCGTGGCGCCGCCCTTGCGTAATTAAAAATGATTTTTTTACAGAACCCTTTCCTACAGTTTTATAATGAACTTCCCAAAGTTTCATCTCTATCGGATGAACGGTGTCACTGCAATTCACTTTTATTATTTTTATACACCGTTTATACAGAAAAATCGCACCCTCCCGTGGCGCCGCCCTTGCGAAATTAAAAATGATTTTTTACAGAACCCTTCCCTAGAGTTTTATAATGAACTCTCCAAAGTTTCATGCCTATCGGATGAACGGTGTCACTGCAATTCACTTTTATTATTTGTATATACCGTATATAGAGAAAAATCGGACCCCCCCCCCCCCCCGTGACGCCGCCCTTGCGAAATTTAAAAAGGATTTCTTTTTCACAGGACCTTTCCCTGAATTGTTCTAATCAAATCCCCCAAGTCTCATGGCTATCGGATAACGGTGTCACACCAAATCGACTTTTATTTTTATATACCGTATATTGAGAAAAATCGCACCCTACCGTGGCGCCGCCCTTGCGAAATTAAAAATGATTTTTTACAGAACCCTTTCCTAGATTTTATTTTGAACTCCCCAAAGTTTCATGCCTATCGGATGAACGGTGTCACTGCAATTCACTTTTATTATTTTTATATACCGTATATAGAGAAAAATCGGACCCTCCCGTGGCGCCGCCCTTGCGAAATTTAAAATGATTTTTTCACAGAACCCTTCTCTAGAGTGGCATAATGAACTCGCCAAAATCTCATGGCTAACGGATGAACGATGCCAAACCAAATTCGACATTTGTTCTTATATACCGTATATAGAAAAAAACTAATCGCGCCCTGTCGGGGCGCCACCCCTGCGAATTTGAAATATTTATTTTCTCAGAAACCTCCCCAGGAATATTCTCTACAACTTCCCAAAGTTTCACGGCGATGTGAAGTGAGGTGTAGTAATGCATAAAGGACAAACAGACATACATACAGACAGACACACACACACAAACATACATTGCTTTATATATATATATATATATATATATATATATATAGATTGTAGTAGTATTAGTAAGTATAGTTACTCTATACAGTTACTGGATATATTATAATACACACAACCTCATAATTGCTGTGGTAGATTGGAAACACTGACGACAGAAACTATGCTGTTTGTATATAGTTCTTTATTGGGCCTCAGCTAACATGATGGAAACCGGAACAGCAAGTCACAATAGATAAATACAAGGGACATCACTCAATAACAACATTATAAATATAACTAATACAAGAAGAGTGAGTTCCCTTGACTTTACAAATCTCAATATATTACATCCCTTTACCCTTAGTAAACAACAACACATCTCTCAATAGAACAATTGATAGTATCCTAAAATCACCAAATATATTGTAACCTGAACATTATATGATTTGAATAATTTGGTAGATTACATCCTTACAAACAAATGCAAACTATGCTACAACATAATTAAAATACAAAACAATGATGTCAAAGTCCTTTTGACCTTTAAAATCATAGGTCTAACTTATCTGGGACTTTGATTGTCCTGTTTGACCTTCTCAGTGGCTTTTGATTTGGTGACTCAAGATTCTGACCATATGGATTCTCTATCTCAGGAGGTCTAGGATCTAAATTATTAATTCCAGAATTTACATTTTCTGACTCTAGACTACTTGGTTCACTCATATCAACAGAACTTGGTTGTGGAACAAACTGAGTTGGTGTGAACTGATCAAATTTGGTGGGATTGATAGATTCACACTTATTGTCTGCACAAGTTATTTTAACTGGTCTGCATGTCTACGGACAGTAAGTCCATCATTTGTTTTTACTTTATAAGACACAGGTCCTGTACATTGAACAATTTGACCTGGTATCCATTTTTCCACTCTCCCATAATTTCTCAGATACACATTATCATTAACTGCAAATTCTCTTTCAATGGATGTTTTGTCATGATTTACTTTTTGTGAATGTTGATGTTCGGAAACAGACCTTTGAACAGTTGGATGTAATAGGTCAAGGTGAGTTTTAACTTTCCTACCACATAGCAATTCGCATGGTGCAACACATGTTGTTATATGAGGAGTTGTGCGGTATTTTGCTAAGAACCTGCTTACTCTTTCTCTGAGAGAAAATCTGTTACCGGTACTCATTTTTACCATAGCGGTTTTGAATATGCCTACTGCTCTTTCAGCCAAACCATTCCCAGCAGGATGATAGGGTGATATGGTTATATGCTCAATACCATTTGCTACACAAAACAGCTTAAACTCATGAGCAGTGAAACTAGGCCCATTATCTGAAATAATTTGATCTGGTAATCCATGAGTTGAAAATATTTCCTTAAGTTCAATAATGGTATCATTTGCAGTGATTGTGTTCATGATTTTAACTTCTAACCACTTAGAATGTGAATCAATAACAATTAAGAACATTTTGTTCATGAAGGGTCCTACGATATCTATATGTTTACGTTTCCATGGTTCGATTGGCCAGTCCCAGTTTCGCAAAGGTGCTGTAGCTGGTTGATTTGAATATTGTGCACAGCTTGAACAAAGCTTTACATATTTTTCAATATCAGCATCCATATGTGGCCACCAGAACCACGATCGTGCAAGACTTTTCATTTTGGAAGAACCAAGATGAGTATCATGTAAAGTTCTTAAAACTTCTTTTTTAACATTTTGGGGATAATAATTCTTGACCCCCATAGTATACATCCATCTTCTAGACTTAACTCTGTTTTTCTTACTTTATATGGCCTTAAGTCATCATTCACTGACTCTTCAGGCCAACCATTCTTACAGTACTCATATACTTTTATTAAGCACTCATCTTTTTGTGTTTCTCTCTTAACATCTTTCACATTTATATTGGAGTTATCCATGATAGTGAAAAGAACAAATACATCTTCTGGTACATAACTAAGGCTTTGGTTTTTTAAAGGTAATCGACTAAGACTATCTGCACTATTCTCAGATCCAGGTTTGTATTTCAATTCATAATTGTATGCAGTTAGTGTGATAGCCCATCTTTGAATCCTTTTTGAGGCATGCTCAGGTAGGGGTTTGTTTTCCCCAAACAAACCTAGCAATGGTTTATGATCTGTACAGATGGTGAATTCTTTACCAAACAGAAACCTGTGAAATTTCTTAACACCAAAAATGATGCCTAAGCCTTCCCTATCTAACTGAGAATAATTTTTCTCAGCCTGGTTCAAAGATCTACTGGCAAAAGCAATGGGTCTGTCACCCTTTTTATCTATGTGGGATAAGACTGCTCCTACACCATCAGGTGAAGCATCACATGTTAAGATAAGTCTTTTCCCTGGGTCATAGTGAGTTAGTAAGGTGTCAGAAGACAAAGCTTCTTTTGCTGCATTAAAAGCAGCATCTTGTTGTTTACCCCAGTGCCAAGTTGCATTTTTCTGCAGCAGCTTGTACAGTGGTGATAGTTTACCAGACAGATTTCCCATGAACTTTGCATAGTAATTTATCAAGCCCAAAAAAGCTCTTTGTTGTTGGGTATTTTCAGGTTTGGGTGCTTCTTTAATGGCTTTTGTTTTCTCAGGTTGAGGTCTGAGACCTTGCTTGCTTAAAATGTAACCAAGAAAACTAATTTCTGTCAGCATGAATTGACATTTATCTTTGTTTATCTTTAATCCTTTTTCACCAACTATTTTCAAGACTTTATCAAGTGTTTTAAGATGTTCAGTGTCATTCTTACCAGTTATGTACACATTGTCAAAGTAAACACAAACATTTGGAATATCCTTAAAAATACTGTCCATGACAGCCTGGAAAATTCCAGGGCTAGATGATATACCAAAACATAGTCTTTCATATTGGTAGAGTCCTTTATGTGTGTTTATTGTCGTATAGACTTTTGAATCTGGATGCAGTTCTAGTTGAGTGTAAGCATGACTAAAGTCTAATTCAGTGAATTTGTCTCCTCCTGCCAAATTCAAAGAAATTTCCTCAATGTTAGGAATAGGGTACCTATTTAGCTCTATTTGCTTATTCAGTGTGGCTTTATAGTCTCCACAAATTCTTACAGAACCATCCTTCTTTAACACTGGCACAATGGACGTTGCCCAATCGGAATAGTCTACCTTCTTTATGATGTCATTAGATTCCAATCTACTTAGCTCATTTTCAATTTTATCCCTCATTGCATAAGGTGGAACTCTAGCTTTGCAGTATCTTGGATTTGTGTCTTAAATGCTTATCCTCACTGTCCTATCATTTAGTAATCCTGAACTACCAAAAACACTTTCATTTTCAGATATAACTTTATCTATTGAAGTAAACTAGATTCTCTTGCTTTGTTCACTGAAAATATACTCTCACAATTTAACTTAAGATCAACTAACCAGTTCCTACCTATTAATGGTGGTCCATTTCCTTCAACCACAAGAAGAGGAAGTTTAACACTTTGACCATTATAGCTTACATGAACCATACACTCTCCTATCACAGGAACATTGTCACCAGTGTATGTTGTTAGACACTTGTGACATGGTTGTAGAGGCACTGATCCTCCTGTGACAGCGTCAAAGTCCTTCTTTGTGATGACTGTTAGAGATGCTCCAGTGTCAAGTTGGAAGCTGATGCTCTTACCGTTGATATAAACTAGTACATTGATGGGAGCATGACTTATTGATTTCACAGAGAACATGTTGAAATCCGGCTGCGAATCAGTTTGAGCATTTTCACAGGAAGAGTGGTTCATTGGTTGGGTTAGGTAGTCTTGGTGAGAGTTAACATAGTGCTGCCTTTGGTTGCGGTACTGTCTTGACTGGCTAGATTTAAAAACAGACGAAGACTTTGCAAAGCAGGCATTGGCAATGTGACCTTGCTTACTGCACTTATAACAAGTTGCTGACTTGAACTTGCATCGATGAGATGCATGGGGACCTTTGTATCGATGACATTTTTGAATCATTATTACTAGATTTAGATCTAGGATTTGAACGTGCAGGCTGTTTAGCATAAGTTGAAATGCTCTGATGGGATTGGTGTTTGTTGACTAACCTGCTGTTTACTGCATGGATCCCTGAGGGTGCTAGAGATCTCGCCGCATCGGATGACTGCTGGAATGAAGTTGCAAGTTGTATTGCTTTTTCTAATGTGAGATCTGACTCGAGCAGCAACTTTCTTTGAACATCAGGGCTGTTTACACCTGTCACAAACTTTTCACATAGTCTGTCGGTCAGCGTGTCCCCGAATTCACAAAATTCACTTAAATGACGTAAAGCAGCGACATATTCTGATATTGAATCGTTTGGTTGACGAGTCCTACCGTCAAATCTAGCTCTACACAGGAACTTTGGTGGTACAGGCGCATGGTGGTCTGTTAGCAGTTTGCTCATTTCGTTAAAGCTCTTGGTAGTTAGACTAGCTGGTGCGCATAAGTCCTTTAATAGCCTAAATTATTGAGGCCCTATGACTGTTAACAAAACAGCTCTCTTTTTGGCTTCTATCGTCACGTCGTTAGCTTCAAGGTAAAAGCTTAACCTATCTAGATAATCATGAATGGTTTCATCATTCGAATCAAATTCTTTTATTTGGCCATACAGCGCCATTATCCTAGAAATACTTAGCCAATATGCTCTAGCAAGCTTTTTTTTTAAAGTAAGCATGTGCTCTTTTAAGTCGATTGATTTATCCTCGTCGCCAGTTGTGGTAGATTGGAAACACTGACGACAGAAACCATGCTGTTTGTATAGAGTACTTTGATGGGCCTCAGCTAACATGATGGAAACCGGAACAGCAAGTCACAATAGATAAATACAATTGACATCACTCAATAACAACATTATAAATATAACTAATACAAGAAGAGTGAGTTCCCTTGACTTCACAAATCTCAATATATTACAATTGCAAAATCATGACATTAGTGAATCAATTATTTAGTAGGCCAATATTTTCTATATTAATTTAATTTTAATATTTAATACTTACTAAATTACTAGATCTGTACAAAATACATTTTATTTAAGATAATTTAGGCTATAGTACAGATGACAGTCCTAATACTTCAATTACATTGTTATTATGATTAGGGCCAAGTGAGAGGTAATTACTAATAAGACTTATGATGACTTATATTAGTCTAATAACTAATAGATTCATATTTAATAGCAGTAGATCTATAGGCTTAAAATAGTATTGTAAAAAAACTAAAGAATGCTTAATTTTTACAGTCGTCATATTACTTTTAGTTTCAGTAGGCTTATCTAGACTGTAGATTTAGATGTAGTAACTTAGTAGTAGTCTAGTAGGCCTGTGATAGCGTAGGTATTTAGTATTAGTATGTAAGTTAAACAAAGTTAACTAGGCTTAATTAGGCTACAATTTTAAATTGTAAAAATTACATGTAGCCTAAATAAAAGGTTACAGACTAGTACATTAAATAATATCCAAAATTTAAATTCAATCTAGATTAGTAGTCTAACAGTAATTTTAGGCCTCTTATAATAATAGTAAAAATTATTAAATAGAAGATTAGGCTTACTAGTACTAGTAAAGAGCTGTCTTATTTTAGTTCTACTTAATTAACTTAATATATGATTTAGTCTACTCTTAGTCTTATGTAGTTTTCTTTAGAACTTAAAATGCAGAATAGTTGATAAAGCCAAAAGGTGTCAATTGTCATAGATGGGTTAACTTACTAATCAAATTAATATAATTATCCTAATATTTATTCTAGTATGTGCATGATTTATGATAGTTATAGTAGCCTAGTCTGGATATCAATTTTCAACTAATTCCTTTTCTTTTTTTAAAATTATATATACATGACTTTTGGACTCTTTTGAGGGCTATTGTATTTAATGACAAACTCCTTACATTAAAATATTAAAAGTAAACTATTATACCTATATTTTTATTGAATGGTAATGGTTAGATAGCCCATACAATCCAATACATAAATACACATCATTGCTTTATGATCTTTATAAGACAGACACATATTTTTATTTATAACATTAAGAGTTGAAAGTATGTAAACATAATGAGTTTAATATAACAGTTTATGAAATTTATTTATGTTTTTTTTAGATACTGTGGATCATACAACTGCATACAGAGAAGACAAAAGTCAAGATGAAGCTCAATTTAAAAACTGATCCAAGGATACATGTTGGAGCCATGAAAACTTGTTCATATTGAACAACTATTTTTTTTTATTTTAGTTCTAAATGAATATGGTAATTAAAAAAAGAAAATTATAAACTTTGTTATGTTTATTTTTTTTAGCACTGCTTGTGTGTGCTGGTGTATGCGGAAACTAATTATTGCTACCTTAATTGAATAAACTTAAACTGGTGAACTATAAATAGTTTTTAAAAATATGGTGCTGAAGTAGATTTCACCTAGTTTCTCCATGGTAATAAATTGTATGATCAGCAAAATGTCAAACAGCGTTTACTGTCCATAACCAGTCAGGTACCAGTTAAAGCTGCTTTCAATTTGAATCAGAGACAACCTAAAGGATTGAAATTTCAACTCAAGAACTTTTGCTTTAGCAAATGTGTTCACAAATATGTAGTCCCACTATAAGTCTTACATTTGCATATATCTATTATAGCTGTAAAACATAATGATAAGGGAAGAATCAAGAATATGGGTTTTTGTCAATTCTAGCCATACCAGCATATAAATGTAGACCAGGCTTAGTGAAGCATTGCTGATAACTCACCATCAACCACAAATACAGCAAACTATAATCACTGCCTGTTTCCTGGTAATGTGTTGTTATTGGCCATGCAAGTTTATGAACATGTTGTAATTGTTTATATATTACAAAAGAAAAAGACTGTTGCTGATCAGATGCATTCCAGATATTTGAGGAAAAGATGTTTTCTATAAGGATAAGCAGCTATAGCAAATGAGGTTAGGGGAAATATTGAGTTAAAATAAATTATTTAATAATTGCAATGACAGAGATATCATCACAACAACAAATGTAATTAGGTTTGTATGACTAATTAATGAATATCCTATAAATAATAGCAAAATGCTGTAGTGGTCGTCCATAAAAGACTTTGAGGTGGTGTGGGAGATTTGGACCTTTGTGTCAAGGAGAGGGGGGTTCAGAAAATAAGATGACACTTTTCAATGTTCAACAAACACTCATTTTAAGAAACTGAATTTAAACCTTTATTTGCATCATTAAAAGTCGTTTTATAAATTGTTATAAAATAATTCACCAATAGGCCTACATTGAATGTTGGAAAAGCCCATAGGTTTATATATTTTATGAAAATCGCTGCAATAGGGGGGGGGGGGTTGGCTTAGGTTTACTTTTTTTGGGGAAGGGGGAGGTCTGGCATCGTTGTGACATCGTTAAAAGATGACCCCATAGTCAGAGGTCGATCTAAGTTGATTAGGTGTATATTAAAATGTTGCTATTAATTACGCTTTACTTATTATAACAATTTAATATAGCCTAGTAGTTTATTTATATTAAATAATATAACATCCCCTTGCACCACAACACCCTGACTATACTAATCCAAATTAAAATAAAAATGTTTTGTAAATTACTATTATATTATTAGTAATTTTGTGTATAAATATTTTTAGCCTTAGTAAAACCGGAAGAGACTTTGTACTTATTTCACAAATGGTATAAAATATTCAATTTTGGTTCAAAAATATGCTTTCTGGCAATACAAAGTGGAACCACTTTTGGAACCACTTTTCCTACCTATTACATCCATTCATTTAATAACTATTTTCCTTGTATGCGGTTTCACTCGACCAACCAATTTCCGTGAAGTGATGTTAAGTAGGTGTGATTTGATGTGAGGTGGATGTGATGTGAGGTGGGTGTGATTTGATGTGAGGTGGATGTGATGTGGGTGTGCTGTGAGGTGTGGTGAGGTGTGGTGTGATGTGAGGTGTGATGTTATGTTATGTTGGTCTTATGTGAGGTGGGTGCGGTGTAGGTGTGATGTGATGTGAGGTGGATGTGATGTGAGGTGGGTGTAATGTGATGTGAGGTGGGCGGGTGTAATGTGATGTGGGTGTGGTGTGATGTGAGGTGGCTGTGATGTGAGGTGGGTGTGATTTGAGGTGGGTGTGATGTGTGGTAGGTGTGATGTGAGGTAGGTGTGATGTGGGGGTAGGTGTGATGTGAGGTGGGTGTGATTTTGTGTGATGTGAGGTAGGTGTGAGGTGAGGTGTGCGTGATGTGAGGTGCGTGTGATGTGATGTTGGTGTGATGCAATGTGATGTGATGTGGGTGTGATGTGGTGTGATGTGGTGTGAGGTATTGTGATAAAAAGCCATAACAAACACCTGTTGACCACATTTTACATTTCAATTTTCATAAATGGCCTTTGCATACCGCCACCTTACATTAAAATATTTTGACCCGCCTAAACATATATCAATTTAGAAGTGGGCGCTGCATTCTATTACACAATTACATATGTAATAATTTCAGCTAGGTTAGACGGTGACAGCTTTAGCTTTAAAGAAAAACAAGACTATTTGTTGCGACTCCCTTAGCAAAGTTATCAGGAGTTCAGATCAGCAATGCCCGTATCCAATTGTCTGCTTTCTCCGGTGGGAGAAGGGAAACTTGAAATTTACGGGGGGTGGGGGGAGGGGGGGGGGGGGCTCACTATATTTTCCGGGGGATGGGAGGGCGGGAACGACACGTCTAAAAGTATGTATTTTCATTTTAAATTTTAATTCGTTCTTATCTTCCCCTGCAATGATGCCTGAAAGTAACTCTGAGCGGAACCAAAAAACATCAGAGTTTTTAACCCCCGGGATGATGAGGCTAGGTAATTGATAAAGGCAACACATCTAGTATAGAAAACTTTTTTAAAAATAAAAAAAAAAAACAGAAAGATAACAGGTTCAATGTGGTGTCAACGGGTCATTTGGCGCATGACGTTGTCACGAAATCGTTAATAGTGTTGTAAATTATAAACAATTTAAAGGAAAACAGTGTGAGGACAGTACCTTATGATATACCCATCGTAAAACAACTCATCAGAAGACACAGAGCAGCGCCGCCCCATTCACCAGTGTTGTCTCCCTTGTAGTAGAGGGTGTACTCTACGTAAACGGCCTAAAACTTGACGTGAGTTGCAAGAACGCTACGCTCGTACCGTCAACGGTCCAACGGAAACTTTGAGAATAAAACGTGTTTTAGTGAGCGCATGTTTGTTTAATGCGCGCACACATATACATGCACGAAGAATAATCTATAAGCTTATTTGCACACATACTCATATATATATATATATATATATATATATATATATATATATATATATATATATATATATATATATATATATATATATATATATATATATATATATATATATAAATTATATATATAGCCCAAACACCTAAATATGTGTTGTATGAAAGACAGCATATTAGTTTACGCTTTGTAATAATGACTCACGCCATTCATTAGATAACGCCATTTGTACAAAGAATTCATAGGGCAATTCGGCCCAATAAGACTTAACCCTTTATTTACGAAATTAGGTTTCGAATGATATTTTTTCTTAAACAATGTGTTATCATATTGCTTTTTTGCACATTTAAAGCATACGTCGAAGGAAATTTTGTTTCATAAATTTTTAAGGGCCCAAACATGTATTGGTACTTATAAGTACCGTCAGGAATGTAGGACCTTTTTTCCAAAAATTAAAAAATTTACAAAACAAGAAAAAACGATACAATTTATTTAATAATAGCATGGCAATCATTATAACAATTATTTTTTGTAATTTTCACACATAAACCCAGCATAATAGTATATTTTGAGTACGATTTTTACTGGATTTTCTATTGGAACACATATTAGACCTCAAACACAGCAAAAGGTGCCGACATGTCGTGCTCCCTCATTCCTCATTGCTGAGACATTCTTGCCTGTCGTCTTTCTGGTGTGGTAACAGTTGCCAGACTGAACCTGCTTGTGCTGGAGGCTCCCAATAGCCATAACAATAAGCCGCATAAACACATTTTTTTTAAACGAAAGTCTATTCATTCAGTACACTACTACTAGTAATACTAGTATAATTGTAGCCTACTAGAATGTTATGACAAGTCTTCATTACGGTGTAAAGTTCTTAAATAGAAGCGAGCTCAATGTGTTTGGAATAGCCGTAGTGGGCTACTGTTTTCTGTTTACTGATTCAAAATTACAAAACGATCTATACTACATGCAGATGTATGGACTATTACTAGTCTACATGTGTACATTACGTACACGCTAGCTATTGTATGCAAGACAGTTTTTTGCAACAAATATAACTTACAAATCTTACTTCTAGAACTAGACTTTGGTATACAAATAACGTGTACTAAACCTAGTAAACGAGCCTGCAACTGCTACCTTTATTCTTGTTATTCTTTTACTAGTAGAAATCTGCAACTAATTACAATATTTCTGAGGAAACCCCTATGCTGACCTTCTTATAAATGCTTAAATATAAATTTTTAAGTACATTTCGATAATTAATTATCAAAATAATATTTTTGTTACTCCACATCGAAAATCAGCTATTTCCAAGAAATCCTAAAAAAAATGTCTGTGTGCCCTGACGGTACTTATAAGTCCACTTGTAAACATCGATCTATTACAAAGACAATTTGATACAAATTGTATAACTAGAAATTAAACGCATTTGCCTGACTATTGAAGATGCCAATAAAAAATATTCGGTGTTGAAAACGTGAAGAATAAGGTAAAACAAAAGGAAATCAGGAACACATGTGAGATATGTACAGAACAATTGTGAACTACCGATACAAGTAGAGATTGAAAATGGCGCCACTACAGTAATTTTCAAAAATCATCGTTCCCTCCACCTACCTGTGACTCAAGGGAGATAATACTATCAATTACATCAATAATTTTTAAAATTCCTCTTAAATTAAAAATAATACAGGTGCTTTATTAAAGTGGTACTTATAAGTACCGTTAGTAAAATAGGCCTTTTGTATAAGCGGGCATTTTGCCTATTTCATCTTTTGGATTTCGGCCGTTTTTAATCAATCTTTAAATCGCAGTATTTCTTACTTTGTTGTACAGTAAACTTATTTCTCTCTCGTAAAATGTTTTACAAAAGATTGCTGAATTATTCATCGACAGTATTAACCTAGTTAACAGTGTGTTAAAGAATGTCGCTGTCTAGTTGTAGTCTTCTACATTTTAAGGTACACGTTTTTATACGCATACGCATACGCATACGCATACGCATATGCATACGCATACATGTGGAAACATTTTTTTTTAAAAACCCCGTGGACTAACAAGGGCCACGAGGTTCCCAGCCTTTAAATGAGAGATATTATTAAATGTTATATAAATATTATTTAAAGACAAAAACAAATCTAGTTAATACTATCTGCATCCTTATTACTACACGAGATAAATGGCCCTTTGAGGAAGGATACAACGGGCGCTCGGTTGCCAGTGTTGTCTCTTTTCTTTCAACAAAAAACAACCGCAAAAACATTACCTCAAATGAAACCGGAAACGCAAAATGACAACGGATTTTTATCAATAATCAATCTTCACGTAGTTATTGCGCATTTATACTAAATATAGTCGTAGCCATACCCCTAAACCATACGCCTAATCTTAATAAATGATAAAAGTTGAATTTATAGTTACTTTCAGGCAACTCTACTTGGGAGGAGGAAGCTCCGCACGCCCCTACTCACAACCCAAAGCACGTCTACCTTCCCATTCAACGAAATATAACTATATACATTTTCAAGTGCCCACCCCTTCCCAGATAATTCAACACCTGCCCTCAAAAATTTCAAGTACACCCCCTTCTTCCGGGATCAAAAGCCTGAAAGAAACACTGGTTTTGTATGTAGATCATACAAACTAAAGGTAGAGCCTTGAAGGGGCTTCATCCCTACCGGAAGAGATACATGATAGGAAATTCACGCAAAACACTTTTTAGATTAGAAAATTTCAAGTTCCCCCTTCCGGGGAGGAACAAGTCTGAAAGAAACACTGATGTTGCGCTTAGCCACTGCCCGAAGAATTGCATGAAAGAAACTCTACACGCAAAAAGCTTATAAGGTTAGAAATATTAATTATGCCGTAATGTCAGTCTTTTTATTATAGAGGATAGATGACATCATTTCTTTTGCGTTGGAGTTGGGGGGGGGGGGGGGGAGGTGGCGACTTAAACGTTCTTGTGCGGGGTGGGGCTTTGCCCTTAACCGAAAAATTGTATGAAAGAAATTCTGCACGCAAACCACTTCTAAGATATTGTAAGGGTGTTGTATCTCATCCTTCTAGATGTTGTTCACCGTAAACTGAATTTATTGTTCTTTTTTAACTTTCTCGTTTTCGTTGTAATCGTGCAGAGTACATGAAATTGAAATTGAAATGTTCATACATCTCGAATTGCATACATATTGAGTTTGGAAAAAAACCGTATTTTATTGCAATTTAGTCTGTGTGTTTGTGTGTCTGTAAACACAATAACGTTGCTGTTTCAGCTACGTTGACAAATTTTCACAAATAGGTACAATATGAAATTTGAATATGTATGTCTAAAATCTAATAGCTTGGTTGTTCTAGTTAGGTAGACAAAATTTAACAAATAAATGAAATATTTTTTGTTTTAGTTATAAAATTATTGTTATAGAAAATAACACTTAACGCTACTCCAGATTTCTCCAAAAATGCATTAGGAATTTAAAAATTATATAGAGCCTGCTATGAGCGGAAACCTACGAACACTAGTGTGGACACTATTAGTGGATCGATTAACTTTTCAAGCAGGCCAAAGCAAGAAACATAAGTATAGTGACAAAATGGTTCATAATTAGCTGATTAATTTACCTTTTATAATATCATTTAAGATTTTCATTATTCAGTACTAATTTTCCTATATATTTTATTCACAGATTGTTTACTGTTCATTTTGAGCTCCATTTTTTTTTTCTAAACGATTCTGTTCTATTGAAAATGTCTATTGAATGTCTATAGGATGACTACACGGGAGTTGCAACCGTAGCTTCATGTGTGACTCACATGACAACAGCTTCATGTTTTTTCTTATGCAAATCCGAATAGAATTGTAAATAAGGTCTGAGTAGATCGGAAAACCCAACACTTAACATAAATATCTATAGATAAAAAGTAGTTTGCATAAAATGAATTTCGTATAGAATTAATAGGGTCGGATGGGGGTGAAACATTAAACAACATCCTTTGTGCTGATGTCAGTAACAATTAGAATATGCTAAACAAGGCTTACAATGCTATACGTTAACAATAGGAGGTAGACGATATGATAATCTTTAGACTGAAGGTGGGTTAGTTAGAAAATCGATAATTCGTAAAGTCAGTTTTGTATAATGTTGTGTATTTTGTTAGGTAGTTCAGGAATAAACTAGATGTGATATCTTGTTGTTGTATATGCAAAACGGTGTTTAGTGTGCGCGTGTAATGAGGAACGGGTATAGTTTTGGAAATGCTTGATACTTAGTAAATGTGTCGCGAAAAGACTGGGGTGTTATATTTTGTGTTTGTTCTTGGTTGGACAAAGGCTATGGAAGCAAATCCAAAAAGAAAAGCCGGCTGAAATCGGAGTCAATGGCCTCAATGGCGCATAACCAGTTGACACGTAACGCTTAATTGTGTTGGAGGCGTGGTCGAGTCGGTAAAAAGCTCAGGGTTGATAAATTCGAACAAAGTCTCGAGTTCAAACCCACTGGCAGATAAATCTCGACCCCCTCCAACGCTAATAATTAAGAACGAAGAAGAAGAAGAGATATTTTGTGTGCAAGATGAATACATTTTTTGACGTATGTTTTGTTGCATGCAGTGTTAACGAGGTATAGAGTACTGACGAACCGAAGTAAAAAGTAAATTTCATGATATATAATGTATTTATTTATTTATTTTTACGTATATAGTCAGGTATTAAAATGTATACGTTAATGATTTGTTTTTAGTACGTATCAGATGTGTGATACATAACAGCAAATTAGCCGTGTCAACTTTATTCCAACAAACTGCTTAAACAAGTCACTTCATTGAAAGATTTTTTGAATATGTCCGAGACCCATGAGCTTCAGTCAAGTTGCTTTCCGAACTTATGTCTATTGCTAATACGGATCTCCACAAACAATAACCTAATTGTAGCGGTCACCAAAACGCCCATGTAAAACGTGATATACACAATAACTCTGGCCTTGTCTTGTTTATGGTCATGTTTATGATAATTCAAATCGATTATTTGTTTTTAATTTGAATTTTAACTGAGTAATAATGTTAATCGTTATGAAAAACATATAGTTTAAATACTATATTTTTTTTTTTAAATCTAGCTTGAAAGAAATAAACCGGGATTGATCTCACCTAAACTTTCTCGAATATTCTAATATAACATTACGTGGGATGTCAACTCGGAATATAGACATGATTTTTGTTTGCTTAAACTTTTAAAAATAGAAAAAAATCTAGTGGAAAAAAAATTGCGCACCAAGCGAGCACCAAAACCAAATGTGCGTAATAGTGCGCAATATTATTAGTACTTTATAAATTTACATGCGTTTTTTGAGAAATCGGAAATAGCGTAAATTAGTACTTCCGGTCAACGGAAATTACTCAACATTTGACAGAAGGTAGAGAATTAGATCTTTTACTTGCATGTGAAATTTCATTTATCTATCTTAATTAGTACTCAAGTTATAGGCTTTTGAAAAATTCAAAGTAGAAAAAGTACCACTTCCGGTTATCGGAAATCGCTCAAAAGTTGATACGGATCTACGATTTTGATATAATACTTATATATGAAACTTCATCAACCTAGCTGTAACGGTACTCAAGTTACCGTGTTTACACAAGGACACACACACGGACAGAATTGGATAATCCAGTTTTTCCAACTCCATTACGCATAAAACGCCAAAATATTATATATCTGTGTTTATAATTTTTGCCCGATTAAAATAAGTCTTCTATATCCCGGATGTGATGAAGGACCGAGGAGTAAAACGGTGAAAACTGTCCAAATTTAATGAGATTTTTGTGCACGATTACAAGACTTTCTCTATACTTCGTATATACGAGAAAGTAAAAAGGCTTTCTTTTTTTGCCGTCATTGTTTGAGCATCAAATACTCACAGTTCAAAAGCTAGAAACTAAAACGTACAACTTATGAAGCAGCTTGTGTCAGTTCAAGCTTCCACTTAATCTATTGCAACAAATTTAGAGCCAATGTAATTTTATTTTATTTAACATCCTACCTGAACATTTACACACAAACTCTCACAGCTATGTAACATATGGTACCAATAAAAGGTCGTGGTCTAGTCACATGATATAACTTATTACATTTATTCTGCTTACCACTATAAATTTAGCTAACAAAACCACGTCGAGAACCGATGCATTGCTGTAGCTTGTGTTTTTAAAGTTTTTCAAGGTAGGAAATCATCAGTGTTACTGCCACATTATTTAGTATCGATCCTAAAGTTTTTTTTTCAGTATTTTAAATATATCTATCTATCTATCTATCTATCTATCTATCTATCTATCTATCTATCTATCTATCTATCTATCTATCTATCTATCTATCTATCTATCTATCTATCTATCTATCTATCTATCTATCTATCTATCTATCTATCTATCTATCTATCTATCTATCTATCTATCTATCTATCTATCTATCTATCTATCTATCTATCTATCTATCTATCTATCTATCTATCTATCTATCTATCTATCTATCTATCTATCTATCTATCTATCTATCTATCTATCTATCTATCTATCTATCTATCTATCTATCTATCTATCTATCTATCTATCTATCTATCTATCTATCTATCTATCTATCTATCTATCTATCTATATATATATATATATATATATATATATATATATATATATATATATATAACCATGCAGAAGAATAACACACAGACGCAAATACTTTATTTTCTTAAACAGTTGCACTAGTTGAATCACGTGTGTGTAATTTATTATTTTTTTTTAGTTCCTTTACACTAATCTAAATATTAAATAATTTGTCAATTTGTGAAAAGACTAGATTGCTGCTCTTTATACCTAGTTCTTAAGTTAGCCTGTTAAATCGAGATTAAACGTTCTAAATACGCTACATTTTGTAATAACATTGATATTTTTAAGCAACGATTTTCACTAAAACACATGAAAAGAAAAGTAAATACATCAAAATATAATTACCATTTTGACCGACAGGTTTTAAACACCAACAACATGACTCCGTTTTGGATGTTCGTTGTCATACCAGCGATGGCCTTCGCTGACTACTTTACTGATGCCGACACAAATGCCGATGGCAAGCTGGCTTACAAAGAGCTAGTAAACTATGCTAAGGTTTAAAAATAAATTTATTGTTACTTCATTACATTTAACCAAAAATATATAAATATTTTATTTTCGCGGCTAGATAGTGTGTCAAGGAAATATTTAGCTTGAGTTGATTTAGAAAAAAATAACAACCACTGGTCTAAACATACAAATTTTAAAAGTATTAGTTCTTTTTGCTCTAGTGTTTATAAGGTGGCCGGAAAGAACCGCAACGGAAAAAAGCGCAACGGAAAAAAACGCAAAACAAAAAGCGCAACGGAAATAAGCGCACACGGAAAAAAGCGCAAAGAGAAAAAAGCGCACACGGAAAAAAGCGCAAAGAGAAAAAAGCGCAAACAGAAAAAAAGCGCAAACAGAAAAAAGCGCACACAGAAAAAAGCGCAAACAGAAAAAAGCGCACACGGAAAAAAGCGCAAAGAGAAAAAAGCGCACGCGGAAAAAAGCGCAAAGAGAAAAAAGCGCAACGAGAAAAAAGCGCAAAAAGAAAAAAAGCGCACACAGAAAAAAGCGCAAAGAGAAAAAAGCGCAAACGGAAAAAAGCGCAAACAGAAAAAAGCGCAAACGGAAAAAAGCGCAAACAGAAAAAAGCGCACACAGAAAAAAGGTAGGTAGGCAGGTGGGCAGGCAGGTTGGTAGGCAGGTAAGTAGGTAGGTAGGCAGGTAGGTAGGTAGGCAGGCAAGCAGGCAGGCAGACAGGTAGGTAGTCAGGAAGTCAGGGAGGGAGGGAGGTGTTGGGAGGGAGGGAGGTAGGTAGGTAGGTTGGTAGGTAGGTGGGTAGGTGCGTCATAATGAAATAATGGTAAATAAATCGTTGTTATGATGTGTGTTTTGGTGCGAATGAATGTTGTTGCGAGAAATATGACGAATTCATGTTAGATGACGCGGATGAAAGAGAGTGAAGTTTTGCCATAGGAACGGGTAGTTATGGTTTGCAAGCTAGGTAGTTCGGACTAGGGAGAATGTGAGAGATACTTCGTGTAATGTCGATATCAAACACGACACTCTTACAGCAGCCATAACAGTCATGTATAAATGTGTCATCTAGTCGATATAGGTATTTGTGCTAAATTTCTCTTTTGCACATTTTTCGTTGTTTTTTCTGTTTGCGCATTTTTCTGTGTGCGCTTTTTTCTGTTTGCGCTTTTTTCCGTTTGCGCTTTTTTCTGTTTGCGCTTTTTTCTGTGTGCGCTTTTTTCTGTTTGCGCTTTTTTCCGTTTGCGCTTTTTTCTGTTTGCGCTTTTTTCCGTTTGCGCTTTTTTCCGTTTGCGCTTTTTTCTGTGTGCGCTTTTTTCTGTTTGCGCTTTTTTCCGTTTGCGCTTTTTTCTGTTTGCGCTTTTTTCCGTTTGCGCTTTTTTCTCTTTGCGCTTTTTTCTGTGTGCGCTTTTTTCTTTTTGCGCTTTTTTCTCGTTGCGCTTTTTTCTCTTTGCGCTTTTTTCCGTGTGCGTTTTTTTCTCTTTGCGCATTTTTCCGTGTGCGCTTTTTTCTGTTTGCGCTTTTTTCTGTGTGCGCTTTTTTCTTTTTGCGCTTTTTTCTGTTTGCGCTTTTTTCTCTTTGCGCTTTTTTCCGTGTGCGCTTTTTTCTCTTTGCGCTTTTTTCCGTGTGCGCTTATTTCCGTTGCGCTTTTTGTTTTGCGCTTTTTTCCGTTGCGCTTTTTTCCGTTGCGGTTTTTTCTGGGAACCGTTTATAAAGAGTACCCATTTATTTCTAGGAACGTATAAAATAATATTATTTGACAGAAAAGTTTCGTATGTTTTAGAAATATGTATGTTTAATAATTTCTTTATGTCTTTTTGTTAATGTATGTAAAAGGTTTTAAGCTTTCTATAACTACCTCAATACTAGTAAAAAGACAATGTGATCCAAGTATTTCATGGCATGTGTTGTTTACTTTTACGTTTTCACAATTTAAAGAGATTGTATATTTTTGCCTTTGCATTGGTCTTTGCATTTGCGTGTGCATTTGTGTTTGCGTTTGTGTTATGTTTGTGTTTTTATATAGTTTTAATTATGGCTAAGGTAAAAGTTAGAGATAGAATTACATTCAATTACTAATTAGGAAATATTTTACTTAAACCCGGGTGAATCCGAGTGTAGCCTATGCACCTAAATAAACACGGAAGTCAGGGTCCTTTACGTTTTTTTTTTCACAGAACCCAGCGCTTTTTATATAATACATTTTGATTCACACTTTCCTTACCTTTCAAACTAAACTTGAAAACTTATTATTTTCATTCTTTTATACAGCCATGGGATGCTAATAAAGACGGCTTTATTAATTTGACCGAGTTCCATAAACTAATCCAAGACGTGCTGCCAGGCTACAGAAACAAAACAGTGGCTTTGTTTAAAATGAGTGACAGCAATAATGACGAGAAACTGGACCAAATCGACAGTTTGTCTCTGATTAAAAAGGCGGATATCAACGGAAATCATTATGCTGAACGTTCTGAGATGGAAGGGTAAAATATGCATAGAGTTGATTATTACGGGTATACAAAATAATGCACATTGAAGTAGATCAATGAAATTTAGGGGCTGGGTGATCGAGGCTGTGACGCTCATAAGGGCGGTAACTTATTTAGGAGAAATAGAATCCAAAATCAAACAACTGCTGTATTGTAATTTTTTTCTTGGTCGACAATTGATATGGAAACAAAATGAAAAGGAAATTCTAAACAGAATCGGACTGAAAGTGTATAAAAAGCTAAACTGGTTGGTACATCATTTGTTGTATATTCCGTTCAACATAAGAGTAACTTTTGAAACTACTTTTTTAAATTTAAATTAACTGTTATATTAAGATTTAGATGAAGTACGGGTAAATTAAGTAAGCCAAAGATGAGACATATTTTTAGAAATCATAATATGGCGCTGTAGTCTGGTATGACCATTGGAAAATCCAAGCACACAGCCTGGGTCTTAGGATGAGAAGAGCCATGCATCGACCCCATCTCAGCACAACTGTTGGATATCATTCCCATACAACGGTCTCTGCCCCAGCAGACAAGCCTCATCTACCCAAATGTTCAAACACCTTTGTTTAATCGTCCGACCAATCTGTCCATACGCATAATGACACACGTCTATTTATTTTCTTTTAAAAGTAAGATATTAAATGCATTAATTGTCACAATAATCTAATATATGCGGAATTTAATATTTCCCCAGATTGAGCACATTTCTCAAAGTGTATGCTGTCTTCTATTAAAGAATGAAGACAGTTTGATTGACATTAGCAATGTCTTAAAAGTTGAAATAAATGAATATACGATAAATTTGCAGTTGCATTTTTAATAAATGAGATATGTGTGGTTTTTTTGGGCACGTGCAAGCGTGTACATCCGTGTAAGTTCTCTACATATATACTAGAGTACCTCACTGCGCATGCTGCAAACTCCCTGGCGCTGCCCATAAGAAATGTATATTATTTTCCACAGAAAATTTCTTGGAAGTATTCTAATCAACTTCCCAAATGTTTTAAGGTGATAAGATGAAAGGTATTAAACCTTGCGCCATGCTTGCGAAATTGAAATAATTGTTTTACAGGTACCTCCACAACAATTTCCCATACTTTTCGGGCGATCAAATGAAGGGTGTAGTAACGCATAAATAAAATTTAGCAGATATACATACATATATATATATATATATATATATATATATATATATATATATATATATATATATATATATATATATATATATATATATACACCTACCCACACCATCACCTACAGTTTAAGTACACACATTCTTTCGTCAACTCTGAATGCAATGCTTACAACTTTTTTGCAATTTGTTTTACTTTATGTTTTAGACTTACGGAAATTTAATTCAGTTAATTTTATAATAAAAACACAAACCTACGTGACTTTTCGCACCCACTTGCATACACCTATCCACACCATCACTATTTTAAGTACAACGTTCCTTAATCAACACTGAGCGTAATGTTTTCTTTTTTTTTACATTTTTCTAATGTCGTAAATCTATAAAAAGCTATATAATATCAGGATCGCGTAAGTTAGGAAGGTTTTCTATATTACATATGATATATGTAACGAAGTATAAAAGTGCCAAATATCTATATCAGACAAGGTTGCAAAATATTTCATCATATAGCTTGTAGACTTCCCCTTGATTGTTCCCTTAGAGAACTTATCTGCCTCACTTCAACATATTACTACGTCATACTCCCTTACTAATGTTTGTATATATATATATGTATATATATATATGTATATATATATATATATATATATATATATATATATATATATATATATATATATATATATATATATATATATATATATATATATATATAAAGCAATGTATGTTTGTTAGTCTATCTGTCTGTCTGTCCGTCTGTCCTTTATGCATTACTACACCTCTCATCGCATCGCCGTGAAACTTTGGGAAGTTGTTAAGAATATTCCCGGGGAGGTTTCTGCGAAAAAAAATTTCAAATTCTCAGGGGTGGCGCCCCGACAGGGCGCGATTTGTTTTTTTTTTCTCTTTACGGTATATAAAAATAAAAGTCGATTTTGGTTTGGCATCGTTTATCCGATAGCCATGAGACTTTGGATAGTTCATTATACCACTCTAGGTAAGGGTTCTGTAAAAAAAAATTAATTTCGCGAGGGCGGCGCCATGGGAGGGTCCGATTTTTCTCTATATACGGTATATAAAAATAATAAAAGTGAATTGCAGTGACACCGTTCATCAGATAGGCATGAAACTTTGCGGAGTTCATTATAAAACTCTAGGGAAGGGTTCTGTAAAAAAAAATTTAATATTGCAAGGGCGACGCCACGGGAGGGTGCGATTTTTCTCTATGTACGCTATATAAAAATAAAACTCGATTTTTGCCTAACACCGTTAATCCAATAAGCATGGAACTTTAGTGAGTTCATTAGAACACTCTAATGAAGGGTTCTGAAAAAAGAAATTAATTTAGCAAGGGCGGCGCCAGGGGAGGTTGCGATTTTTCTCTATATACGGTATAAAAAAAATAATAAAAGTGAATTACAGTGACACCGTTCACACGATTGCCATCAAACTTTGGTAATATGTTGAGAATATTCATGTGGACGTTTCTGCTTAAAACACATTTTCCAATTAGCAGGGGTGGCGCTCCGGAAGGGCGCGATTTGTTTTCTCTCAATATATGGTATATAAAAATTAAGAGTCGATTCCAGATTCACACTGTTCACCCAATCGCCGTCAAACTTTAGGGAGTTGATAAGAGCAATTCAGGGAAGGGTTCTGTAAAAAAAACATTTTTAATATCGCAAGGGCGGCGCCACGGGAGGGTGCGATTTTTCTCTATATACGGTTTATAAAAATAAAAGTCTATTTCCGTTTCACACCGTTCATCCGTGTACCATGAAACTTAGGGAGATGATTAGATCACTCAATGGTAGGGTTCTGCAAAAAATATTTTTATTATTGCAAGGACGGTATATAAAAAATAAAACTCGGATGCGATTCATTGGAGTGCCATGAAACTTTAGGGAATAGATGAGAAAACTCCCGAGAATATTTCTGCGAGAAAGAAAAATAAAGTTTCTTATGGGCGGCGCCATATAGTGTACAACTTTCGTCAGTACACGGTTTGGCGCCCAGAGTTTTAGAGCGACTGTGTTGGCACTTGGCATCCGTTAATCGAGCGTCCTGCACAGCGAGTAAGGGGTACTACTATATTCAGCCGTAAAACTACAAAAGGCTTCTAAAAATAACTTTGTAACGCGAGGAAATCCTTCTGTAGAGTTTCGTCACTTTGCGAATGATGCAATAAGCATCTTTTATTAGAAAATCCAGTCAGAAATTGAGATCGATCATCTAATAATAGACCATTAGTAACGCTAGCGTACTGCATCAGTCACACTGATGTTTAAAACACGTCAAATACTTTTTTTCGTGTTAAAGAAAAATCCTGTTCATTTGTGTCACTTTAGCGAATGACGAAATCTGCATCATTATTAACAGGATACTATTTGGCACGATGGCGCCTGTTAGTTTTAAGGAGCCAGCGGTCATACGCCGCGCCTTTGCGGTAGTGTAATCGGGGGGGGGGGGCTGAGAGCGCCCCTGTACGTCTCTGACACATGGGCGGTCACCGAAGTGTGTTCTAACATATTATTTCGGTGAGTGATTAATGTACACTCATTGTTTACATGCGGTAGTGTAGGTAAACCTGTGTCCCAATATTTATGATTTAAGCGCAGGCATTGTTTACATTTAAATAACTCACTTTTAGAAAAGACGGTCACGCGTCTAAGAACATATGATTGGTAACGCGTTGGTGAAATCTTTCTAATACATTTCGTCAAACCTATCCCCGCGGCAACGCACGGGGGACGGGTACGCTAGTATATATATATATATATATATATATATATATATATATATATATATATATATATATATATATATATATATATATATATATATATATATATTATGCTAATAAATTAATTAATACCGTGTACAAAGGTTACTTTATTAAACTGCTCTGTTACTAATGATGTCTATATTAGATTGACAATTATAGCTTGACATGTTTTAATTAAAGCTAAATTTGGTCGTGTTGGCCATGCTGATCTAGCAGTTACTGGGGCAAAACAAAATAAAGCGGGAGTTATCTCCTTTAAACTTTCTCTTATAACCATAAATACCAGTGAGCTCAAAAAGAATTCAAGTGCAATCGGGCTATAGAAATATAGTAGTAAAAAAAATCCTCGGTTTTTTTTTGTGATTTACGCGAGTATGATAATACATTATCAATCATGATGTAAAAGTGTCAAATTTGGAAGAAATCTGAAATATATATTTGAAATTTCGTCTACTAAACTTAAAGGATTCGCATGAAAGAGTCTTTTGATAACCGCAAGTTATGTAAGTACCTGTTCCGCTAGCCGGAAACCTTCTAAAAGTCGAGAAAAAACTACAAAATTGCTGTAATAATAATTATACATGAAATTTCTGAACGGACAGGATTGCAAAACTACGTTTTTAGGGTTCCAAAAGTTTGTAAAAAATCAAAATTTGATAAAATCTACATTTTTTTGAGAGATTGCAATACATCCTTTTTACTCCGTATAGGTTAACATTGGGAAGTGTACAACGGCACAATCAGTCAAAATTTCATTAAATCATTGTGCACAATTACAATACTTACTCAATACTCTGTAGGCCTATACGAGAAAGTAAAAGGGTACTTGCATCACCACCCACTAAGTGGATAATCAGGAGCAGAGTTTCTTCCAGGCATCTCTTCGGGGGGGCCAAGCCCCCCCCCCCCCCCCCCCCCGAAGAAAGTTTACCGCCCCCCCGAAGATTTCAAGTGCCCCCCCGGAGAAAAAAGTCTGGAAGAAACACTGATCAGGAGAGTACTCGAATATTTTACATAAGAGGTAAACAATGTTAGCCATTGAACCATGGAACAGAAACGTTTTAAACAAGGCTAAATGCACTAGACAACCCTTTATCCTTGCAAAACTGTGTGTTTCGGGGGACATCCAAAATGACTTAACGTTTGTTTAACGATTTTTATCTTTCCCCTCCCCACTGTCATATAACGTTACAGAAAGCTACAGAAAGCTATAACGTTACAGAGCCCACATTAAAAACACGTCACAACTCAGATAACAATTGCAAACATGTTTTTTTTTTGCTTTTTGAAAACAATTTTAGGCATGGGTTTGGCTACTCTATCCCTTCATATACTGTAGATACTGTATAATAATAAAAGTGAGTAATTATTCATTTGATAACTATCTCATTTTTCAGTGTTATCAATAGAAAAGGATGAGCATCTTTGCTGATTTACAAAAATGGTACACAAAACAAATAAAAACATTTTCAAAATTTTAGAAGTTACCAAATTAAGAACAGATAAATTAAACCATTATTTATTCTCTATAGTGTTTTTTACATTAGGTATAGTAGGTAATCCCAGTGGCGTAGCGAGGTCGGGTGTCACCCGGTGCGGCACTTAATGGTGTCACCCCCCCAGAGGCATAGAGACCCTTCCCAGGGACAAACTTTCAAATTTTCGATTTGCACCCCCCCCCTCAAACTTTCGATTTGCACCCCCCCCCCCCTCAAACTTTCGATTTGCACCCCCCCCCTCGAGTTTTTCTCTATATATTTTGCTATTTTTTGCCTTGGTGTCACCCCCCTAAATGGTGTCACCCGGTGCGGTCCGCACCCCCCGCCCCCCCCCCTCGCTACGCCCCTGGGTAATCCATAGAACACTAAGAGAAAAAATTAAAAATTTAACTTGGAAAGGTGCATTTTTAATTTAAAGCTCTTACAACTGGATTGTCATGATTTAATTGTTGAACAGAAGGGCACTTGAATTTAGACCAAAAACATAACCGGTACTAATTTTGACAATTAATGGATGAACGACAGGCCTTCGGTGAGAAAGGCTAGGGGGTAAGGAGTGGTCTAGCTAGATTCCAAACGGACCTAAGTAGCGCCTTCTTATAATGTCTTACAATGTCATTCTTTAGTAAGTACTTTATGAAAGAGCTTATGAGCACCCCTATTTGACTATTTAAAAAAAGGAAACAAGTCATGCAAGTGGTTTATATGTTTGCTTATCTTTGATAAGTTTGACTGAATGAGAAAGAGGACTCGGTTTTCACAGTGGTTTAAAAATAAAGGGAAAAAGAATTCACAAGAGCGTAGGGTGGTGTCTGTAGAATACAGATAATCCAACCGCAACTACGGTAATCTTTTTTTTTTAAAACACAACCAGTAAGTCAAAAATGGACAAAATATGAACAACAACGGATAGTATTTATTTTGATTTTGTCCCTTGTTTTCAAGGGATCCAAAATTTAATTCACTGAAGAATATAGACCTCTATTATCAAGAGGTTTAACTAGTTAAGTGATTTAGCACGTCTTTGATCAAACGCTTTAGCCAACGTTTTAGAGTCAAATAATTATTTAAAAAACATGAATTTTCAAAATTTGACATTATAACCGTATTGATTTAATAATTATTATGTTTAAATCAAAAGGTGAAACAATTATGTTTGTTTTTGTTGTATTATTTTTCTCTTTCATTTGAAAAACAAAATAAGGTATAGGTTGTTTCCCCTGGTATCAAAGACTTTAAATGGAAAGCAACTAATACAAATAAATAACTAATCCAAATCGATTAGATTTTTCAACAATACAATAAATTTAATGTCATTATTTATCAAACAATGTTTTATTTCGCATATGATATTTATATATATATATATATATATCGAGTTTGTTTGATTACAAAATATGCATCAAATAGCTTCTCAAATATTAAAAATACTTTAAAAAATTGAAAAAAGCTCCATTTTTCTGTTTAATGAATTGATTTTTTTTCCTTGATTTCCCCATGTCTACGAAATAAAGAAACATGATTGGACATAAATATACCTCATTTTAAACTTTTAAAATGTTCTTCAAACTTAAAGATATTTTTTTTTTCATAATTGTCCGCATGGTCTAATTTGCTTTTCGGTAGTAGTGCATTTTTTAAAAATATCTTTGTCGACCTTGTTTTTGTCAACTCGTTTCTCTCCATTGCGACGTGCCGTACGATCGTGCCGTACGATCGTGCCGTACGATCGCATGACTTCAGATATTATTAACAAAGACATGCGATATTAACTCTTAAGACCTATTTCGTTTATGGACCTATTTTTATGCCAGTTTCTACACAGAAAAATATTCAGCACAAAACGGAACGCATCAACTTTTATGTCTAAGGACTTAACTACGTATCGGAACTTCTTTCCGAATCACTAAGTACATACAAATCATCTAACGGACAAAAGTCATTACATCCAGTGTTTCTTCCAGACTTTTTATCCGGAAGGGGGCACTTAAAATTTTCGAGGGGGGGGCGGTAGATTGTTAAAAGTACACTGTTAAAAGTATATATTTTCTATATAATCTTAATTTCCTTCGGGGGGGGGGGGGGGCGGTGGTAGACTTTCTTCGGGGGGGGGGGGAGACTCTGTCCCCCGAAGAGATACCTGGAACAAACTCTGATTACATTGTTGGCATTGTACATTGAGCCATTAGAGATAAGCGATATGATCCTATCGCATGTTTTCGCGATTATTCAGTACTAGTCTACACCTTCCCCATTACTAGTTCTCATCTTTCTTAGAACTAATCCGCACCTTCACGAGTCAACAACTCCTCTAGTCCACACCTCCATTAGTCCACACATTCCCTAGCACTGTTTAAGCGTGAAGAATTACATGACTAATTGGTGCTTTTTATCTTTGAAAAAAAAAAGAAAATTTAAAAAAAGCGTTTCTAGTAGAGAGTCCTCTAACAGCTCTTTCTCTATTTAAGTGAACGTGAATTCTAATATTTGTGTTTACAGTTTTTTGTTGTTGATATGGTTTTTTTTTTTTTTGAAAATTGTATTTTTTTTTTAAATTCTCAATAGTTTCTGGGGAGACAAAATCGTGGTGACCCGTCAAAAAACCGCACGACAAAAGAGCGCCGACATTAAAGCGCCGACATAAGAGCGCACTAATTTGCCGACAAAAGAGCGCCGACATAAGAACGCAAACTAAAGATCGAAAAGCCATATTTAATAAATAGGAACAAGAAAATTAAATCAGATCAGAAGGTATTGTTTGATGTAAACTCTTTATTGTTTCATTAAAAACTAATTGTTCAGTTTCTTTAACAAAAAAAAACTGGTATTGACGATTGATAATATCCATTGTTCCGAACATCATTATTCTGTAAACGTCAGTCGGTCTGGAATCCCACAAGACGGCATTTTGCCCTCTTATTTTCGTTTGAAGAGGCTCATGAATTGTTATCGGTGCAATATTCTGCGGATTTGGGTATGGCAGCTGCTTGCGTTTTATCTGTCTTTCTATTGCACATTGTGAAGCGACGTATGCCGGCAAATCAGGTGCTACTTCCATCGAATTTCCTGCTCCAGTTTGTTGTATAATCTGCCTTAATTTCTCCACCCCTTCCACTGTCCGTGTTCGTATAGCCGAAACAACTGTCGCTGCTTCAATTTTAGCCGGATCAGGAGCGTGATTGTGTTCTGATGATGACAGAACAACATCGTTCAGCATTTTCATATGTCCTCGGCAGCCATCTTTCTTGCAGCATCTCCATGTCGTACTTCCATCAGCATTTGCTTTGTCCTTTCTATTTTTGTAGCCTTCGACCAATATAATAACCTTCCCTTTCTTTGATTCGATCTTCTCCATGTTAATTGGGTTAGAAATATTTTCAAACTGCATTCATAACATATTATACTAATATGTAAAAAAACACATGTTGTTTTATCGTACCACCGATTTTTTAATTAAAACAACCATATAATATTCGTTTAGAATACAACATGTGGTTTTTTTTTAATTGAGTGCGCTCTTATGTCGGCGCTCTTTTGTCTGCGCTCTTATGTCGGCGCTCTTTTGTCGTGCACTCCTTTTTCGGGCAAACGGCCTTCGGGCAAGTGGCATTCGGCAATTGTCCCATTCGGGCAAGTGTCCATTCGGGCATTTGTCGCATTCCGGCAAGTGTCAATTAGGGCGTTTGTCGCATTCGTGCAAGTGTCCATTCGGGCAATTGTCGCATTCGGGCAAGTGTCCATTCGGGAAATCGACCTTCGGGCAAACGGCATTCGGGCAAGTGTCTTTCGGGAATTTGTCATAGACCCGTTTTATACACATTTTAGAGCCAATCAAGTATTAAGAAATCCCAAAATTTGAAAGAATAGACAAAATATTACAAAACTATATTAATAACTATTTCAATAATAATATAATAAATAAAACAATCATTTTAGTTCATATTGTATTCTTGCTTTTATGCTTACGCAAAAATTCAGCACGTTAGTTGTTTCCCCTATTTGCTATAAATGTTTATATGGGAAACAACTAACAAAATGAAATATCTTGCATCTATTCCGTCCAGTGATGTGTATATTAACGTACGAGTTCCTTTTATATGGTTGTTCTTTCTAATCAGGTTCACTTAAATATTTAACAATCTTTGCGTTTTTCTTTCTCAGTCATTCTGGGGCGACAATATCTACTATGAGTTATTATTTCCTATACACTTTCTCTATACTCTATATATGAGAGGGTAAAGAGGTACTTGCATTACCACCAACCTTTACATAAGAGGCAAACATGGTTGACCTTTTAACAGTATATAAGAAACGTTTTAAACAAGGCTAAAACAAATCATGGCAGCAATTTCTTTTAAACTACATTCTGTGTTTGCAAACTTTGAGTGCAGCTACATATCACCTAAACACAAGAACCGATGATTTACACTTTCGTCCTGTCCCTTGATTTCAATTTATTTTTAAATTAGTCGTAGTAGACAATTTTAATGTATAACTCATCACAAAACATACAGTTATCCAAGTTATGTAGAAACATGTGTTGACGAGTCAATTATTTGTTATCTTCATGTATGCAGCGTGTCTTGATGTCATGTTGGGATTTGCCTCATTGCCCCTCCTGCACATAATCTGTAGCTGTTTTTCCAACCTTGAGAACAGATGCCCACTTCTCATTGGGGAACTTAGTCACTGCCCATTCAGTCTCCTTGAACATGAATGGCTGCCATATGTCTCGTGTGCTGGGATTGTCTGTGTGATTATTTTGAATCATTCTAACAATCTGAACACCTGACCTGGTTCTCAGGTGTTCAATCCACTTACAAATCTCAGGGGCTAATTTAGATGACTTGGTAATTTTGTAAATCGTTACCTTTGGCTCTTCCGTCACAAAAGGTTCCGGACCCCTTTGCTATCCTCATTAACTCATACACTTTAATCTTGTCCCTTGATTGTCATGGGATCCAAAATTTTAATTTCTTGATACATGTAGGAGCGAGTATATCATTAAAGGGGGGTTTCCCGTCTGTTAAAATACAGCCGGTCATTGAGCTAATGCTTTTCTACGTAATATTGAGCAAATTAATTATTCTGAAATTCAAAACTTATCAAAAATGGATAGAATATTAGGTACAAAAATATTATAGGCTGCGAGGTTTAAAATAAAAAATACAATTGCTTTTGTATTTATTGAATTATTACTTTTCTTCTAACACAAAAATATAAGCGTGTAAGTTGCTTCCCCTGGTTCCAATAAATTTTATTATGGGAAACAACTAACACTCGGAAATATTCTCTTGTTATCTCTATTCCGTTTAGGGATGCGCCGCCATGTATTTCCCGTGAACTAATTTTACTAATTCTACACATGTCATAGATGTGTCTAGTAGTTAGAGCACATTATTCCTCTATCTTACAGTAACAAGATAGCCATATTGTCTTCTTGTTTGCCGATAATGATGTGGAAGAGTTATGGCGTCTATGTCACAGAATGCTTGGGTTTCACGATATTGATGTTGGAGTTTTCATTCGTAGATTTTAAAACGTTTCGGTCTGAGGCCAGCTCACAGTTCTAAGAGAGCGTTCTCTAACAGCTCCCTGGGTATATACACGTGCAACTACAAGTTCCTTTTGTATAGTTCCTATTTTGGTGATGTTTAACTTAAATGTTTTGCAATCTTTGCTCGTTCTGAGGGCGACAAAAGTTACTATAAGAAATCATGTTTTAAATATTTTGTTTGACTTAATTATCTGAGACGTTAAAAGAGTTAAATCGCCATATTGCCTTGCCTGCGACCCCCACCAGTTAACCGCAACTTTTGCATTCACATCAAAAAAGAAGTCAAACCTCTTTTATACAATTTTCTGAACTCGAACCTCATATGCAGAGTTTCTTCCAGGCATCTCTTCGGGGGGGCGAAGCCCCCCCGAAAAATTTTTACCGCCCCCCCCGAACGAAATAAAATTTATATAATTTATATAGAAAATATATACTTTTAACAGTGTCCGCCCCCCCGAAGAAAGTTTACCGCCCCCCCGAAGATTTCAAGTGCCCCCCCGGAGAAAAAAGTCTGGAAGAAACACTGCTCATATGAATTATAAATGAGTAGATTATTAAAGCTAACGTCAAACTAAAAAAATAATAGTGGACTAGAACCTATTGCGTGAGTGGATATTTCCCTTTTTACATTTTCAGTTATGGAAATTACAAAAAAATTAAAATAGTAACATTGGCTAGATGTGCTCCGAACCCGTACCACCGGTACACTCAGCCAGCTAGGAACATACCATAGGGTAAAAAAAAACTGGGTTGTATTCCTTGTTTTTTGTAGATCTTTAGTTCTCAGTGTTTCTTCCAGACTTTTTTCACCGGGGGGAGGGGGGGCGGACACTGTTAAAAGTATATATTTTCTAAATAAATTTTTCATTTCGTTCGGGTGTAGATTTTCTTAGGGGGGGGGGGCTTTTTATTCCCCCCCCTCCCCCCCCCCCCCCCGAGGAGATGCCTGGAGGAAACTCTGGTAGATCAAGATTTTAGATAATTATATTTTATCCTTAAGTTAAAGGAACTGCCAAGCCATTGAAAATTAACACTAGTTTTGCTGACAGAAAATTTAGCTTCATAATGCGTTAAACTTTGAAATGGGAAACATGGTATTTATTGAAGCCCGCCATGTTTTTTGTGTAATTAAGCGAATAGATCAAGAGATGTTACTTAACCAGGGACATTTTACATTTTTTTTGTGTGAAAGTAAAGCGTTTGTTTTAAACTTTTATAATTAAAGGGGTGTTTCTACAAATGAATGCATCTAAGAATTAATTATCGTCTTGGAATAAATGTGTGAATAACATTTTGGGAAAAAAAGAAGATTCCCTATATAAGTACGCATTTTAAAGTTCGACACATAGTACAGATACTCTCATCAAACAGAACAGAAAGCCAAGAACAAAATTAAATAAATAAATAAATAAATATAAAAACTTCTCACTTTTAGTGTACTAGACTACCAGTTATTCTTGATAGTTAAACAAATAATCACTTTAATTTTAGCAATGTATGTAATTGAATGAATGTGCCATACTATACTCAAGGAAGTTTGTTTGATGTTTTCAAAGCTATCCAGCTTGGAATTAGAAGGCGCTACTTAGGTCCGTTTGGAATCTAGCTAGACAACTCTTTACCCCCTAACCCTTCTCACCTAAGGCCTGTCACTCATGCATTAATTGTCAAAATTAGTACCGGTTATTGTTTTGGTCTAAATTCATGTGCTCTTCTGTTCAACAATTAAATAATGATAATCCAGTTGTAACAGCTTCAAATTAAAAATGCACCTTTCCGAGCTAAATTTTTAATTTTTTCTCTTAGTGTTCTATGGATTACCTACTATCCCTAATGTAAAAAACACTATAGAGAATAAATAATGGTTTTATTTATTTGTTCTTAATTTGGTAACTTCTTAAATTTTGAAAATGCTTTTGTTTTGTGTACCCTTTTTGTAAATCACAAAAGATGTTCATCCTTTTCTATTGATAAAACCGAAAAATGAGAAATTTATCAAATTAATAATTACTCACTTTTATTATTACAGTATCTACAGTATATGAAGGGATAGAGTAGCCAAACCCATGCTCAGCCTAAAATGGTTTTCAAAAGGCAAAAAAAAAACATGTTTGCAATTGTTATCTGAGTTTTTGGATGTCCCCTGAAACTCACAGTTATACAAGGATAAAGGGTAGTCTAGTGCAGGGGTTGGCAACCTGCGGCTCGCGAGACGCATGCGGCTCTTTTGATGTCAAGTTGACTCTATGGCTACTTGCACAAATATTAATATTTACATTATTTCATCTTCAAAACTCATAAAAAATTCTATTGTAAGTAAATACAGTTTTAAACAGAAGAAAAAAAACTCATACGGGAACAGTGAGAATAGGTGCAGTAGAAAGTATGCGGACAGATGTTTGGGCACCAGACCTAGCCCCACAGCCAAGCTGTGTACAGCCACTATGCAACCATTCCATGCTTGCCACTGCCCAAGTGCCGACTTGTCCGAATGCCGTTAAAAGGGGAATGACATTTTATTCAGAATGCATTTCCTTATCCATCAGTAATCATTAATTTGACGTGAGTGACGTAGTTTTTTTTAGTTATTGGCTTCCTACTGTTAAGCTGGGTACTGGACGGTGGGGTACAAATTTACCCTGCGTTCAGTTGGGTGGAAGATATGCCTCATGAGAACCAAAGGATAGAAGTGACCAATACACGGTAATCAAACCGATATCCAAGCCAGTTAGATTGAGTTTGTCGTGTCGAGGCCTGCCTGGCTAATGGGAGATATCTCCTGAGCCGTTCATGTCGATAAAGAAAGAAAAAAAAAAGTTAACTACTTCTAAAGTGGATCGCGATGGTCCAGGGGTCGGCAACCTTTTGAGACAGAAGAGCCAAATGTTACAATTTACAAAATTTCCAGGTTTTTTAATAGCTACTTACATTTTTTTTATATATTACGATAGTTGATACGGATTAGGTAAACACATTTCACTTATAATTTGAAATGAATAGCGTTAAATACGAACTTATATTTATGCATATAAATACATACATATGCTTCGCAGATTTAGCTAACTCTGCTATATTACATTTAGTAATCAAATAATATAACTATATGACTATCCCAATCCACTTTAGAAGCCAGTTACGGACACCACTGGCCCAGGAGGTGTCTCCTATAGCCAGGCAGCCCTCAATACGGCAAACTTCGACTAACTGGCTTGGATATTGGTTTGACTACCGTATATCGGTATTCTCCGTCCTTCGGTTCTCACAGGGCGTATCTTCCACCCTACACGAACCCAGAGTCCAGTACCTGGCTCAACTGTATAAAACTAATAACTAAAATACTTCGTCATTCAAGTCACATTAATGCATACTGACAGGTAGAGGAATGCATTCTGAATAGAATAACATTCCCCATTTAACGATATTCGAAAAAGTCGGCACTCGGGCAGTGGCAAGCATGTAAGTGTTGCCACGGGGCTGTACACAGCACGGTTGTGGGGGCTGGGCATGTTACCCAAGCGGCTGTCAGCTGTCCGTATACTTTCTGTTTTACCTATTCTCAATCTTCTCTGATTTGTGTGTTTAATCGCTAAGTACTATTTTTCAGTTTGTTGTAGAAAACAACAGTTAACTAAGTTTAGGTTTTACCTTTTATTTCTTAGGTAATCTAATCACACATTTAAAAGCATAACTTAGATGTTAAACTCAATTAAAGTTTTCTTAAATATATCACGGAAGTAACAAATCAACTCATTCTCCACTGACGCCGAGACAGCCACTTACTGAATTATGCACAAGTAGGAAATGTAGACACTTTAAATCTAAGAATTAAAATGTTTAAATTTTACAACAGTAAAAGTAAAGTTCCCTTTCATACCTTACGGTCTAGAGGGCAACTGACGTATGATCTAATAAGAAATTGTTTATAACACATAAAACAATGCTAGTGTATAAAGACATTTTCTTCCAATTAAGTTAAACGTAGTGTATGCTGTAACGTTCTCTGTGAATACACTTTTAAAAACTTTATTGAATTAAGCATATGCTGCTGGAATACTAAGATACTATAATGAAGCTCACATATTTGACTTTCGTGACTCTGCTGGTTTCGAATGATTCAAGAATGGAAATGGCAGGTAACAAAATTTATTTCAAGAGAGATTTAAACAAATATACACATTGTCATTGTCTTATCGGTAGCAGGATCTTTCAACACAGTGCTTTGACAAGAATACCACCCTCCCGCATCTCTTTAGTGAAAGCTCTTATATGGTCAAATTACTTATTGTCAGAGTCATTGTGGTTCAAGCACAGAAGGGTTAAAACACCCAGAACCCTCTAATTAGATAAAAAGCACGTGGTAATCATTAGATTCTGAAACTATAAAACTTTTTTATTTTCTAGAGAGTTCTGTATGTGAGCCGCCATCAGTTTACCACAACCACACCAGGACGTGTGTACGTCTGGTAACAGAGAGAAAAAAATACTTTGATGGCAGAATGTATTGTGAGAACAATTTTAAATTTAGAGTAGACCGTCCAACGCCAGAACATTTGATGTTTATTCTCGACAGAGAAATAAACGACTTTATTAAAGGTAATATTGTAAAATGTTTTTAGCAACATTTTTAAATATTTGTTTTAATTTTTAAAAGAACATTTGAAATAACTAGATCTACTTATAAATGAGTATAAAAACACAAATTAAAAAAAAAAAATATCTTCAGACTCATTTCGTAGTCTTGGTAAGACAGTAACTAATGTAGCCTATGTAAGTCATTTTCTAAGTGCATCATAATTCTTAACAGCTTAAATGCCAAGTTACATTTTCTCTTTTCATATTAACGATATATTTTAATATCGAATATAAAAAAAATTGCTGAAAGTGAAATATTATTAATGAATGTATTAATTTTAAAAAAAGTAATACAGAAAATTCTAAAACAGCATCAATATTATGAAGCCACATATTTTGACTGGGCTCTAGCATCCTATAGAGAAGAATCATTTAAGAATTTTGTGGTAATTACACCAAGTGGATGGCAGAAAATCAATGATGCTACACCTGTTGACTTCATATGTCAGTCTGAGTCAGGTAACTGCATGACGTTATTGTTGTTAAACAAAAAAAACCATAGGTATTTAAATCTTTAAAATAAATTTGAAACAATTCATTTTTTTTTAAATTAATTCCTTTTTTTTCAAAAAGAAATTTTAAAAAATGTATTAAAATTTCTGAAAAAAAAAGAGATAAGATTCTATAGTTAGATAGAGAGGAAAAAGCATGCTTTAAAATGTGAATTCCCACGGTCTTCTACACCTGTCATTTAGTAAAAAGTGTACATAGTTTGAATGAGTGTAGTTATTCTTGTGAATGTTGTGATTATTTTATACTGGCATAACGCACATGGACTAAATGACGCTTATAATTATAACTACATATTTATTGGTTTAAAGAAAATAATAGTAAAACGAGGCAAATTTATTCTCTTTAAACAAGTTACATCAAACATTTTCCTTGGGTGTCCACCTGCTAAAGAAGGACAACTGAGTCACCAGCTACAGTGTAGTATGAACCCTAACCCTAACCCTAGCATGAAGATCTGTAGAAACGATAACAAAGATACCTGTCTCACAAATGTCCATACTACAAACATGCAAGCAAACACATGGATCTCATATCACAACACAACTAAACATTAGCTCAGTAAGCAGAAAAGACGAGAGTACATGGACGTGTTTTATAAGTTTTACAGTAAGCTTTGGTACACATCACATGAACAAGAGCTCAACCTAGCAGTTTACTGTAAGTAGTAAAGGAAAAGTTAACAGTTTGAGCTGTAAGCCAAGTAGCAAATATAAATGTATACATTGCTTATATATTTTAAAAACATAATCTTATCCCTCTGTTTAAGGCGGATGGATACAAATATATTAAAGCAAATTTACTGTGGTCGCTAAAAAAACAAGAACGCCACTCACTTGATCAAACCTGTATTAAAAAATTCAACATTTATAGGAGTACAGCTATGTTTAGTGAAAGATATGCCTTTAACAAATTTACTTATTTAATAATCACTCATTATTTTTGACAGCACTTCCACAAACCTCCACCTGTCAACAGACCACTAACACCACCCACGTCTTAGTCACGTGCTCCATTTATAAAGTTTACCCACTGGCGAGATGTCAATGGGAGGCATCGTTTGGTATAGACAGGATACAGGTTGGTTTTTGTATGGTTGTATACCAAAAATATATTTTATACATCAAATATTTTTAATTTTTACTTCACTCAGTGAGTTTATAAAAGATGGCTTTTTAAAACGTGTAAAAATAAATATTAATAATATAGGTTCTACCTGAGTCTATCTAACACATGCATTACATACTGTATGAAGCTGTTTACTACATGTACGGCAAGTTTTAGGCCTGACGTTACAGGAGTGTTTAAGATTGAAGTCACAATGTATCCCGATTACATTCCCTCAACACAAAGGGTAACACAGGTTTATATTCTAACAATAGGTAAGTTGGTTATTTAGATGATGAGCAGTGACAACAATTTTAATACAATCGTTATATTAAACATAACACAGAAATATCTTCCTCTTTGATTACAGTTTTCAGGCTACCGTTCTGAAGTTTTTGCTATTTAGTTATTGTAACAACAAATTTTAAAAAACCTTCCTCCTTTTCAATTTTAGTGCTGATTGTAACCTAAAATATGCCTGGTGATGACCGCCCCCCCCCCCCAAATAAAGCGACTCTTTACATTAATGTACATGAAAGGTATACCTCGAGAAAATGTCAGCATAACAAAGGATTTCCGATCAATTACTCGTATTTATTGCCAATAAAAATACACGATAAAAATTAAATATCTATTGAAAGCATGATAGAATGAATTATTTTATTTACTGTAAAGGGCCATCAGACTGTCCCAGTAAATTTGACGTAAAATCAATCAATAATGACAGCGTCACTATCTCATGGACACCTGGCCGTAATGGCGGACTAACACAGACATTTATTTCTATGTCCGCACAAACCTCAACTTAGATAGGACCTGGATAACTTCTGTTGTTGATGAAAGTATGGTTTACACTGCAAGAAACCTCCACGTGAACATATCGCGTGTTTTCTCTGTTCAAGTACAAAATGTGCTCAGTGTTACAGAAAGTCCAGATTTAAAAGTCAGTCTGACTGTCTCAGGTAAAGTGTTCGTGTCTTATTGACGATTTCACCATTGTTAGCAACTTCTCTTTAAATCCGTACATCCACAGCTGTTTTTATAAAAGGTGACCTGTTGGTTATCAATACGTTTTAAGTGTTTGTCAAGAATGTGAGTAAACAGTCAACAGTAATAGCGTATGGAATAGTTAGATAAAAATTTCCTAAAGATAAAAATATTGTCGTGAAAGTGTGAGCGGCTAGAGTGTGTTTATCTGTTATTATAATTATTTGTAACTAAGAAGGCGAATGTCGCTTTTTGTGTTCCTTTGAGGATTGTTGTGGTTTTTAGTTAAGTAGTCCGCTATTATGGCGCTGATATGATTTTGATTTTTCAATGGTTTGTAGCCTGGTTATTGTGTCTTGTTTATATTTTAATGTTATTATTTATGCAAACTTTGCTTTGGATTGTTGCTCCACTTTGCTTTATGTCCTGAATGTTAGTTATTGTTGGATTAGGGACTATTTTCTTGTGCGTAGAATTGTTTTTCGTTCGTGAATGTGGTGTGTGGACAGGGAGGGACATTCAGCGGGAATGTCGAGGCCTGTGTTTTGAAGTGTTTGTGTATCACATTTATGTGGTGTATGGTAAAGTAGAGCTATTTTTATACTGTTTATGGTTTCCTTTAAATGGTTTTCTTATTTTATATACGAAGTGACTACGTACTATTTAGTCACTTTGAGAGATCTCAATGGTTGATGTATCTAGACCACGTGGTAATATGGTGGTCTGGGTTTAGATTTTAGTCATGGATCTAGAGAATCTAGAATCTATCTCTAGATTTTACTTACATATTTTATGAGAACCTCTTGTTGAGGCTGAATATTGTGTGCACTGAACTACAAGTTTTATGCTCAGTGACCTGATATTTACATTTGAGTGTGTTCTTTGTACTACTTTCATTTGAAAGTTCATTTTGTACAATATCCATTTTATTTTCAATTGTGTCAACTTCTTAGTGCCTTGTGTATAACTGTTTTTACATTTTGAATTGATTTGTCTATTTTTCCTCTTTCTAGGACGGTGGTCCGAAATTGGGTGTTTTGTTCTGTTGAGTTATGTTTCTGTTTTGTATGCCTCCAGTGTTCTGTTTTTACCTAGATTCTAGTTTTTTTATAAGCTTGGTTCCATATTTTTTTGTTAAATAAATTTTATTATATTGTTAAAATTTTGATTTATTTTTAGTAGTTTTATTATTTAGACTAAGGTTAGGTTATTAACCAGTCTGGGTTTAGCCGGGCTTGCACTGACCGGACGGTAATAGATAAGCCTAGGGAAGGGTAGAGTAGACTTTAGGTATCCCCACCTAGCAGGGCTTACAAAAGCAACTGTTAAAATTTAAAAAAAAAACCACTAGATGTTGGGCTACAATCGTCGGTACAACGAAATAACAAAAGTGAACTCTAATTAGTTTTGTAATTTGGCGTCCATATGTAAATGACGTACTACATACACGACATTTGAAACATTTACTAAATATGTAGAAAACTTAATTATATACACTCTCTTAACTTTCTTCACGTTCCATCAACACGATATAAAGATGTTATAGTGTGTCATCGTGAGGATATTATTGAATGAGCGGAATTAAACCCTAACATTTTGCCACACGCCTACCATTTTCGGGTTATGACAATGTTATGATGTATGTTTAGAAGATATGGACTTAAGTGCAGTTTGGTGCGAATACCATAGTGAACGCATTGGTATGATGACAAGATTGAAAGTGAGTGACGTAATTGTGTAGATATTTGGTTGCTAGGAGTTTGTGTGTGAAGGAGTTGAATCTTGATCGTCGATGTGAAAGGACGTGTGCTGGTTGGCATGACCCAAGTTGAGAGATAGGTTCTAGGAAGATAGATACGTGAATACAGTAATAAACATTCGTACAAGAAGTATTTAGTTCATCTCATTTCTAAACGTCGTTGATTTGTCTGAACGTAAGACAACCTTAGTGGTTCTCAAGGTTTAGAACTCTCTTCCTGGTATTGGAGACGAGCGAAATGGTAGTTGGCTGAGTCAAGTGACTCAGACCCTCTCACTGCAACCATAAGTGTAACATCTCTGAATCAAATTTTACAAAAAAACAAATCACATTTTAAAGTAATATGTAACAATCCAGTTACCTAATATATTACTTGCAGCATAATCAATAAAAAAATTCTTATATAATCCTTAATAATTTTTTTACGAAAACTAAATTCTAAATTAGAAAGATTTCTGGGGCGATGCATTTCATAACCTTTTACTGAATATCTTAATTACTTGGAAACATAGTAACTTACAACAGCAACGTATTATTTACATCTAAAACAATAGAAGAAAAAAATATTTTTACCACTATTAATGGATTTTAATGCTTTTTCTTTAGATTTAGGCGACTACGACATGAGGAGCGGCCAATGTGAAAAAAGGCCTTTGTGCCTACAATTGTAACCGTTGTTTTAATAAATTTTAATAAATTTGAATTTGGAGAGCTGAGTCAGACACGAATTTACTTCACTACATCATTCCACCTTGTTTAGTGGTTCTCATAGCTATTGTAACTGCTGTAGCTGTCAGAAAAGGTATTTGGGTAACCATCTTCATCCAGCGGTACATGCAATGATGTTGTGTTTAGATTAGACCTTGCTATATCGTCCCCCCAGTATTATCTTGTTCTATCTCTCAAAATGTAGTTTTGAGAAAAACGCATCTGAAGTTTCATGTGGTCTGATTCTTATATTTAAACTGTTCCAATTAATTTTTTTTTAGATAAAATGTTAAAGGGCAATGAGCATCCAAGTTATTTTCATTACTTTATGTACCATTAGAAGACCATAATAATTATTTTTCACTTTTGAGATAGAACAAAATACGATGAAAGTGATCAGGTTTCAAAAATTGTATAATGTTCTAAGTCAAATTTTGTGTTTTTTAGGCAGTTATAATAGCTTTTCTAGAAGTATCATCTACTTTTTGTATGAACAATGTCTTCTGGTTTTCTATCCTATTGTTTCCGGTCTTTACTTTCATATTTTTGATTACCGCAATGTGCAAAAAATATTTTTTGCACTACATTACAGAACAAGTAATATTTTAAGTTGTAAGTATGCTTTTGCATACAGAATTTTGATTTAATGTATTAATAAAATGAGTTCACAAGTCAATAGATAGGGTCAATAGATTTTAATGTTTTAATTCTACACCATGAGCCGTTTAAAAAATCAAAACAAAAAATAACAAAAATAACAAGAACTTGTAATAATGAATATTGAGAAAATACATAAACTTTGTTTTTATAATCAAAACAGTTTAAGCAAAAATAACACTCGCCGACAGTGCTTTAAAAACGTACTGTTAAAGGCTTTGTAATTTAGAAATTTTCTGTCCATGTCTGGCATGTAGGGCATCATTTTTTTCAAATCTTTCTTCTTTTCTGCTGAATTTAGGGAGCCCACTTTATTCGACTGAATTGTAAACTCCGGTATACTGGGAGATGTTTCAGGCTTTTCTTTTCTAAGTGTTCTTTATAAGTGGGTTTGTGCATTAAAATGTAAAGTTTATTCTGTAACTTTGGGTTATCTGCATACATTAACATAATTTGATTTAGTCAGTGGCGAGTCTAGTTAGGGTGACACTCCGTGTGGTAACTGAGGGTGTCAACCCTCCACCCTCTTACCATTTTACATTTTTGGTTTTGTGTCACTCCTCTACCCTATAATTTTATTTTAAGATTAAATGGATAAAGAATTATATTGGCTATAAATTTTAGTGTTTTTCACATTGGTGTCGCCCTCTAAATGGCGTCACGTGCGGATCACACCACGCCCCCAGCCTTGTGATACAACTGGAATTAAAGTATTAATACAATAAATGCAATTCTCAGGAATTAGCTTAAAAAATAATGTATTAATTTTACACAATATACACAGTTCCCTAATTAAAAAACAACCAATCTTGTAATTGAATATTGAGAATATACATAAACACTGTTTCTTTTCTCATAATGATGCTGCGCAACTTGACTACAGGCAGCGCCTATACCCATATCATTGACACAGCATTTCCAGGTCTCTGTTGTTTTTATTGTTCTCTTTCACACTTCTCTGTGGATAGAAATAAAGATAGACTACATCAGTACAAAGTGCAAAAACAGAAGGACTTATTTCCCCATCCCCCTCTGCTACACTAATACTAAACTGAAAACCAGGAATAAACTTATCATGGTTTTAAGACTAATAAGTTACTAACAATGAATTACTTTACATTTTGATCTGTAACAAAGACATTGTTTTCATCATCCATATATTGGAACACCTCCTCATTATGATATTTATAATATAAATACAAAGTAAACCCTACAGATACTAGTAAACTACTATACTACTAAACAATACAATTAGTATTAGATTAGTATAGGCGTATACTACGGTATACATTAACAATATTAGGCCTATTATTAATTAAGATATTTTAACAAACTTTGAACTAAATATGTGTAAAATAACACAGTTAAGACAACATATAAAAGATAAATATACTTACGATTCAGGATCTGGTAATTCAGTCAGTTTATTTGCATGACAACCAAAATCGACTAAAAGGTGTTCACACGCCGCCATTTTGATCAACGACGCACAAGTCACATGACTTAAACAGCTGATTTCATTGGCAGAATCGGACATAGAACATTATAATTCTAGCGTATCCAAGGAAAATTTATGCGTTAATTTTATATAGATTATATACTGTTAGAACAGAATCATATTATAAAACTGACATAGAACAAGATTATACTGGCCAAATGCACCAACTTGTAGTTAGAACAATGTGAAATTGAAAAGTTTGGTAGGAAGCAGATGACTTAGAGTCACGTAGATAAGTAGAGATTGAACATAGTGCTTTTCTACATCATAGGTTCGAGTTTTTCGAAAAAATCAAAATTTGTAGTTAGAACAAGATAATACTGAAGGGACGATATGGTAATAAAACGGCAATAAAATTGTACATAAAATACGAAGTCTACAATGTTATACCCTTATTTTAATAAATACATTTATAGTTAATACATGAAAACATTCAGAGCAAAGAGATTTGGAAGATTTTTCTAGGCTAGACGGTAGGAACATAATACATGTGTAATAAAATACAGATTTCATTATGGAAATTTTAACCATACATTGAATGCCTTTAATTAAACTTGGTTTAGGATGCAGAGCTTATGGAATAAAGAGACAACATATAGCAAGGTCTAATCTAAACACAACATCATTGCATGTACCGCTGGATGAAGATGGTTATCTTTTAGCACTTGGTGCGTCCGTAGGTTTGCCTAAAATTGAACATACACCTAGTAACTTACGGCCAGATGTAGGCAGTGACGGTTAATACGAGTCATTATGAAATGTAAAAGTCGACATTATGAGAAATCGTGAACATACACTGGAAGGTTCAAACAGCGAAAATCCTAACGATGTCATTCACGAGACAGAGGAGGCCATGGACCAAGCAGGCTCTAATGAAGAAACAAATCCGTCAACACGACAGGAAACAGATCAAACACGATCAGTGGGAAATCTTTCCGCACAGAGAAGACTATTCGACCTAATGAAAGTTTATGATAAACGAAAACTCGTATAATGATTACCTCGATATATATGATGTCCCTGACTAAATCCCTGACTATGCCCATGACACAAAACATGCACCTATCGTATAATATTTCAGTGAAAGGTTGCTGTTGCTAATTATGTTAATTTGTGTTATATTGATTATGGTGGTGACATCGAAGAATAATTTATGCCACACTTCATTTTGTGTCTTATAATTCTATTTTTTTCGCTAGTAAATCCGTTTACGTTGGCTAAATGAAAACAATTAGTACAAGTAACTTAAATTTGTTGTCATTAATTTAATTATACATTTTTGCAATTATAACAAATTTCACTAAATGGAAAGTGATTCCAATGTTTCATTTAAGTACCAATTTGTGTCGTAGTTGTTGGAAGTTTTCCTTTCCTTTAACGGTCTTTTTTAACGAAGTTTGGAAGCAAGTTACATTTTTACATAAAGATTTGATTAAATACACTTCTTTTTATGATATTTATCGCCTGCTTAATCGTATAATAAATGATTATACTTGTCTGCATTAATTTCAGAAGTAAAATTCCGTTTTTAATTTATTCAACAATTTGACTTAAGGCTGAAAAAATTTTTTTGATAATATTCTCCATCATCAATTGTTTTAAACTTAATTTACAAGACAATTTTCTTCACCTTTTTAGCGTCCATATTAAATGAATTCATTCAAGCTCTTGTAACAGTTTCTACATTCAAATGTTACGTTGAATTTGAAATGTATGATAACCTCTAGTATAACCAAATTAGTAACAATATCATTAATCAATAAAAATAGAATGTTAGAATTAGTTTCACATGAAGTTCGTCGTTTAAGAAATGCAATGTCTAAAAACTCAATTTGGTTAATTTTATTTTTTTGATTTCGTGATATTTTATTTTAAACACTTTGTAGTGAATTTTTAACATATTCATGCGCTTTTTCTATTTTGAACAATTTTGTTTTACAAAATTGCTAACACAATTTTTGAAACGCTATTCTAAATAAGTTATAAACAAATATATGCATTTTTATTTTTTTTCTTTACATTTGAAACCAGAGGCGTAGCGATGGGGGGGGGGACATAAGACCCCGGGCGCCGACTTTAGGGGCGCCAAAATTGGTTGTAAAAACAAATTCAAATGTCAATTTAGCTGCATTTTTGCAGTTGAGGAGGTGGGGGGGAGGGTGCACATCGAAAAGTTGAGGGGGGATGCAAATGAAAAGTTGGGGGGGAGTGCAAATTGAAAATTTGCTCCCGAGGGGGCCGCCAAATTGAAAGTTTGTCCCCATGCGCCGGGAAGGGTCGCTACGCCTCTGTTTAAAACATTAATCTATCTGTGTATTTAAGATTTTAACGACTGTAGGGGCCAAGCTGCTCGTACGTGATGCGCTACAGACAACACTGCCGCAGGTGGATTCAAGTAGTAATCCTATCACCCTGTGCTGGACGCACAGTAAAAATAGCTACTGGGAAGCTGGGGGCGCTAAATCACATATTTCCATTGATTGCCGCCATAGATTAGGTCTATGATAGAAATCTTTGCGGGGTCGTACTCAGCTTCCAAGATTTTCATGTCGATTGGATGAATTATGTTATATATATATACAATATATATATATATATATATATATATATATATATATATATATATATATACAATATATATATATATATATATATATATATATATATATATATATATATATATATATATATATATATATATATATATATATATATATATATGTATATCTATCTATATATATATATATATAAAGCAATGTATGTCTGTCTGTTTGTTTGTCCTTTATGCATTACTACACTTCTTATCACATCGCCGTGAAACTTTGGGAAGCTGTTGTGAATATTACTGGGGAGGTTTCTGCGAAAAAAAAATTCAAATTCGCAAGGGCGGCGCCAAGGGAGGGTGCGATTTGTCTTAATATACGGTATATAAAAATAATAATAGTGAATTGCAGTGACACCATTCTCACGATCGCCATGAAACTTTAGGAAGATGTTGAGAATATTCCTGGGGAGGTTTTTGCGCAAAAAACATTTTCAAATTCGTAGAGGTGGCGACCCCGTAGGGCGCGATTTGTTTTTTCTCTATATACGGTACTTACAAATAAAAGTCGGTTTTGATTTGACACCGTTCATGCGATAGGCATGAAATTTTGGGGAGTTCATTATAACACTCTAGGGAAGGGTTCTGTAAAAAATGATTTTTAATTTCGCAAGGGTGGCGCCACGGGAGGGTGCAATTTTTCTCAATATGTGGTATATAAACATAATAAAAGTGAATTGCTGTGACACCGTTCACACGATCGCCATGACACTTTGGGAAAATGTTGAGAATATTCCAAGGGATGTTTCTGCATTAAAACATTTTTAAATTTGCAGAGGTGGCGACCCGGCAGGGCCAAATTTGTTTTCTCTCAATATACGGTTTATAAAAATAAACGTCAATAGCGGTGTGATAGACAGTGTGATAGGATGGGGCATTACAAACACTCACTAAATTGAATCAGGCGTGTCCGCCGGCGCCCTGAGAGGGTGCGATTTCGGCGCCCAAAGGCTCATAAATAAATAAATATATATATATATATATATATATATATATATATATATATATATATATATATATATATATATATATATATATATATATATATACATATATATGCCTATATATTTTTTTATTTATTTTATATTTATTTATCTATTTATAACGGGGTCCATACAGGTGTTTAGTTGCTAAAACTTACTTTCTCGAAAAGAAACTGTTAAAGATCCATTGTGTTTTCTAATCACCATTCCATTTTCCATAACAAAGAACTCATGTTCATTTTGAAATTGTGCTGAGTAATCTCGTTTGTTTCCATATATAATCATCACTAAAATAAATAGTTATAGTTATTTATTTTAAAGATTCTACATAAAAGAATTTGTTTTTTTAAAATACTATTTAATCTACTCAATATGATTTCAATAGAATTTTTTTTAAGTTGTCACTTGCATAAAACTTTTAGGTTTTTCTTTAACAGAAATTCTGAATGAGTAAGCCAGCTTTCAAACAATTTAAACTTTTTAGTACCATTCAAAGAAATTTTCAAAAGAAAATTCATAGTTTTAAAATTAGAATAAAGAACTAAATTATTGTCTTTAAAAAATGGAAATGTTGTTTGCAAAAAAAACATACTTTTACGGCTAGGACTAACTTCTACTGTTAATGTGTTTTCATCTCCACTTTAAAATACAAAAACACATTAAACTGCAGCTCTTGATTTTGCTCCATTGCTGTTGAATGCAGCATAGGTTCGACCCTGTTATTTTAAAAATTAAAAAAACATAAATAAAAAGAAGACATGTTGCAGGCTTTATTATTCAACCTTTAATACAAGATTTTAAGTTAGCATTATAAAACTGCAAAGACGCTAGGTTTACCTGCATTATAAAATTGATTTCAGCTTTATCCATTGCTATGCCATCCACCTCCAATATTTTATATTCTCCAAGACCATTAAATATATAAAATCGCTCTTCAAAAGTAATAATGTGTGGATCGCCAAACAAAAACGCTTGAAGAAGAATTTTTGAATATTATTTAAATCTTCCAGCAATAGAGTAAAAAAATAATAAGGAATTATTAATAGATTTTAGCTAGATTATTATTCATGAACAATTTCTATTTAGCCTATTTTTAAGTAATGATAATATATTAAAGGAGCTTACCTCTAGACCAACTGCTTGCAATACATTGTACATTTGGTCTTAACACATAGTAGAGTTCGCACAAATTTGACCGATAACAGCACCAGTTTTTTTGGTTCAATTTCATTTATGTGATGATCTAAAATAAAAAATAATACTTAAAAATTTAACGATTATTACCTCATTTGAATTATTTCCAGATGCAGGTACCTTAACCCATGTGATTACAATAACTGTAGTTGTGTTGTAGGATGAGGTTAACCAAATATCTAACGACGTCAATGTTCGCTTGTTCACATACTTTAGAGGAGGATGTTTCCAGACAACAATTATAAACCTTAATGGAATTATTTGAAAGTAATTTTTAACATCACAGATTAACTGCTGTGTTTTTCAAAACTTATAGTTATATAGAAATATGTAAAGTTGCAATTTTTAGAAATTACCCTCTACATCACACTATTCAAATATGTTCACATCTGACACAATGTTATTTACAAAACACCAATGATATATTCGATTTAATTATAGTGTCATCCTTTTCACAAATATAGGGGCTTCAAAATCTTACGTATATTCTGTTTTCGTACTGATTAGACCACTATTTTTAATACTAGCTATTACAATATGAATATATTTTTAAAAAAATAGATTGTAGTATGTGTAGATATTAATAGATCTCGGTAATGAAAAGTATTGAAAAATGTGCCAAATAAAATCAGTTGCAAAATGTTAGCATCTTCTGTTAGCACGACATTGTTCAGCTTTCTCACAAATTATTTTTAATTCATAAATCTCATGTCCTACGATTGCAAAATTAATAATAGGCAAATCAAACATAATGTATGAAAACTGTAAGAAAACATACATGATAATTAACCTGCCCCGCATCGCCATCTGTGAGCTCAAGGTCTGTCCAGTACGGAGCTAACAGAGGTCGAGGATTTCCTTTTTTATCTAATACTGGCATTCGTTGAGGCGTGAAACTGGAGAACTCATCTCCAAAACTTATCAATCCATTCACGGTAATCTGTAAGTTACGTTGTTGTGGAAATATTTAGCAAAGCAAACACAGCAAAAAATACTTTTAAAAACTTTTTATTCAAAGCTTTGTGGTAACTTACCCATAGGTATTGATACAATGTGTTACCAAATGGCATAAAATCTTCAATGTAAATCTTTACTGTGGCGAATTCTTTTTTTTTAGGTAATGTTCCATCCATTGACAAAACTCCATATGGATACCTTCCTACAAAAAAAAATCACTAACATATAATTAGATAGGAAAAGTTATTTGCAGTAGACAATAAACCCTACGAAAGGGATGTTGTGTCACAATGATATGGCAACATGATTTGATGAAAATGTACTATATTCATTTGTGATAGAGTTAGAATATTTAAAAAAATATTTTTAGACATTCTGTATCCATGTTTATGTGTACTGTTATGCTTTCATTTGTCATAGTGTTCGATTTGTAATATAGCTGAAAGGTTCAGAGTGTGTGTAACTAGTGTTTTTTTTTAACAATTAAAACCCGATGAACGTATTTAAAACCAGAAGATTATTTTAAATATAAATTTAAAAAACACATTTTAATGAACGCATAGATTCCATGAATTATTGCAATTACTATTTAGTAAGCTAATTAATAAACTAAAAAATGACCAAGCTGAAAACATTATGTATGTAAGATTGTGTAAGAAACTGTTTTTTTTTAAAGCTGTCAATATTAATTGATGACCGTAAGTAAATCATTTAAATAAAATTGATTATATTAATTTAAATGATATTACCAAAAGTCAAACACGGATTCTTAATGATCCAAAACATCAGATGCAAAAGGTATAATAATGTCATTATACAAGTTTATAATTACTAAATAACAAGGGATATATTTAAATTTATCAGCAGCTTACGTGATTCCAATGGCCTGCACAGAAATAAAAATTAAAAAACAGTATTAATATTAAATAAATATAGACGTATTAACACTTAACTTCTTATTCAAAACATCATCCCACGTTTTTTGCAGAGGGAAATAGATCTGTAATTTTTGAGCGAGTTTATTTCTTTAAAAATTGAAACTTGAGTATCGTTTCCATTAGGTGGACGAAATTTGATTTATATGTATTTAAAAAGTTAGCCGGAAGTGGTACATTACTTTATGTCTTGTTTCTCGACAACCTTCAAAATTCGAAATAAGTTATGATAAAAAGTCTTTTCTTCCTGTTAAAGACAAAAAAACTTACTTGCAGTGCCACTCGTATAGATAGCTGTTTATTGGTTCACAGATTTCATAGCTCTTACATGTTATGCATATGGCTGCTTCTGCATATATAGTTTGTGGATCAAGGATATTTTTATTAAATGAATTGGCTGATATGTAATTATATTATTAAAGCATTTACATAACTATAAAAGTAATGTATTCTTACTAACATAAAATGCTAAAAATATTTGAGTTAGGGGAACAATAATACTAGACCTACATCATTCCCCGTTCTTTCTTTCTATACACAATTAGTGTAGAAAATAACTAAAGCTATTTAACTATATATATATATATATATATATATATACATATATATATATATATATATATATATATATATATATATATATATATATAATTAGTATATTAGATAACTTTTGGGCCGCATTTTTGGCGGAGGCGGTGGGTGAGGCGGAGGCGAAGCAAAGGATATATAGTAAAATACTCCCTACCTGGCGGAGGGTGAGGGTGAGGCGGAGGCGCACCCTGGGACAACGAGATATAGTAAAATACTGACCCACCTAGGTGAAGGTGGGAGAGGCGGAGGTGCAGCCTGGGACAACGAGATATAATAAAATACTCACCCACCTGGGTGAAGGTGGGTGAGGCGGAGGCGCAGCCTGGTACAACGAGATATAGTAAAATACTCATCCACCTGGGTGAGGTGGGTGAGCGGGTGGGGGAGGGTGGGTGAGGCGGAGAATGAGTAGGTCAGTAGGTCAGGTGAGAGAGGTGACCTTGTGAAGTATTCAACACCGGTGACCTAGCTACGTAATCACCACTGGTGATCTAGTTACGTAATTTGTTTTTAATGAGTTTTTACTGAGTTTTTAATGAGTTTGTTTGTTTTAAAATAGTTTTTAATTTTAAATGTTTTATTTATTTTGTTTTTCATGAATTTTTTATTAGTTTAAAATGAGTTTGTTTTTTAATTAGTTTAATTTTTTAAATTTTAATTAGTTTAAATTTTTAATTAGTTTGAATTTTTAATTTATTTTTTATTTTAATTTTGTAATTTTTATTAACTAGTTACGTAATTTGATTATTTGTTTGATTTTAATTAATTTGATTTTGATTTTTAATTTTAATTTAATTACTTTGTTTATATTTTGTTTGTTTATTTTTAATTAGTTTAATTATTATTGTTTAATTTAAATTTTATTTTTTAATTAGTTTGATTTTTTAAATCTTAATTAATTTGATTTTAATTTTTTAAATTTTTAAATTTTATTTTTTAATTTTAATTAATTTTCTATTTGTTTATTTGTTTATTTGTTGTTTATTTGTTATTTATTTGATTGGTTTGTTTATTTGATTGTATGTTTAAAATAATCGAGTAACGCTAACGTGTACAAAAATAGGTTTTTCTTTGTGTAGGTCCCAAAAACCATTTACCACAGTTGTTTCAAATTAACTCAAACATCGAAGAATTTTTTACCAACAGCGAAGTTTTCCGTGGGTCCCTGGTAGACAGGTACCGCCCGGAGATTAATGGCTTTTCTCGCTCGGCTTGACAGCCGACCTTGTTTATGGGCGACAGATGCGAGTTCACTGAGTGCATTGGTACGTGAGCAACAGCGCAGGTATGCGGCGCTGACGTGTTTTATAACCCACGCATCGTGCGGCGTCGTGTTTTTATGTGTCTGGAAAAGTCATTAAGTTTTTATAGCCGTTCCGATTTTCTTTTGATCTGAGTACCAGCTGGCCAGCATGAGACAGGCTGGCGCCACACTTAACGGAGGCTCTCATGCTTTTTTCATTACCTTGTTTTTAGGTTTTCTGGTACGACTATTCTACACCTTTTTTGAGATACACGTATACACATTCACACGCACACACACTAAAATTAGAACAAAACTCTTCTTATATTTTATTTATTTATTAACGTTTTTCATACGTGATATGAACCACGTGACATAAGAAGTAGAGGCGTAGCTTGTGTTGTGTAGGGCGAGAAAGTCGGTTAAAAAAGCTCATTCTGAGATGCATAACGTAATTTTACACATTCTTGAGACGGAAGAGCCAAAAAATAAAATGTACAAAATTTCCAAATTTTTAAACAGCCACTATCATTTTTATGCACATCGGTAATTGAAAGCATGGAGCCATTGCCACAGCACAGTAGTGGGGCTGGGCCCAATACCCAGAGCCTCTTCCAGGCATGTTATGAGGGGCGGGGTGAAAGGGGTCTCCCTCCCCCCGATCGAAATAGAATTCTTATGGAAAATATATACCTTTAACGATGGCCGCCCCACCCCCCTTCCTGGAAATTTTAGTACAACCCCCCTGGAAATAAAAGTCTCAAAGAAACGAAAAGTGCTAATGCCCAGCGACTGTCAGCTGACCATATACGTTTTACTCCACCTATTTTCTTTGTTTTTCATTTTGTTAAAAGTTATCTTTGTTTTTACTGTATAAAACTTATTGAGTATTGAAAAAGATAATATAATTATTATGGAACTGGAGAGCTGCATATTTACACCAAAAAGAGCCGCATGCGGCTCGCGGGCTGCAGGTTGCCGACCTCTGGTATAAGTCAATGGTTTGTTACATGGGATCGATATCAATCGAACCCCATGGGTTCGGCGGAAGTCAAAACCCACACCCGACACACATGATTTATGATTATATTCTGTCAGTGCGGATGATAAAAGTATAAGTTTAAGTTGAAACAATGGACTACCACGTGACTTTGCTGATTGATTTCAATGTTGTCTACAGCAATTTGTGTGGCACCAAATTAAATGTGATTGGTAAAAAGCTCACACCTCTTCAAATTAATGGAGGGTTGGGGGTGGGGGGGGGGGGGGTGGCTTTTTCGCTAACGTCAATATCTATATATAAATGGGTGGGGGCGCAAAATCGATAGTTCGCCCCCCCCCCCCGCCCCGGGCGCCAAAATGGGTCGCTACAACTCTGATTAGAAAAAATCATATACAATTAGAAATATAAGGCACGAGAATGAGAAATAATCAAATGCAATTCTACAACCCCCACCCCTCCCCTATACAACCTACATATTATTATAAACATATTTACAACCATCAAAGCTAGCGTAACTCTACTCGGGATGTCTAACAACTGTATCGCAGAGTCACCCATGCGAGCAGCAATAAACGGTGTAGAAAAAATAAATCAAACTGGTTTTTATATTGATGTATATCTATAACTCTTCTACAGGGAAGGTTCTAAAACGGGTATTTCAATGGTATATTGTAATCCTGATATTTCTGTTCACATTTAGATCTAAATCCTGATTCTAATTTACGGATTATATAACATTCTTTTAAATCGGAGTAGTTTCAACGTAATTTTTTTGTGTTCGGGCGGATAGGTGGAATTCAAGAAATATATTAGTACAATCGTTTTGGTCTTCATGATCATTACTTAATATATAGGGCCAACACGTTTTATTTTCTCATCGTAGGCGACACTTAGCCCTAGACACACAACGCAAAATGACGATCATAACTAAAACCTCTCGGCAAACGAAAGGGTTAATAACAGTGGCGTATTCTATATATATAAAGCAAAGTGGTCGGGTGCCCGATAGGGCACTTCCCGGCGCCGCAGGCGCGTCAAATTTGGCACGATTGTGCCTGGGGGCGATAGAACACGAGGGCAGGTGACGGTTTGCCGAATAGTCCAAAGAGAGGGGGTCAAAACTGACCTCGACTGACCGGCGCCTTATATGGGCTATATTACGAAAACAAATTTCCTCCGACGACCCCCTTGAAATTTTGTGAGGTGGTAGTAGATCGCCTTGGGGGGTCAAAAAAACCTCGGCATATCTGGGAAAACTTCGTAAAGGGGTCAAAACTGACCAGTTGTATTTCCCTATATAATCTTTGTATTTTATGGGAAAAACAGAGGGTAATTTAAAAACGGCTTTTAGGGCACTTACCCTCTTTACATCTGGTTAATTTTTGGCATGCTTTATATATATATATATATATATATATATATATATATATATATATATATATATATATATATATATATATATATATATATAGAGAGAGAGAGAGAGAGAGAGAGAGAGAGAGAGATGTGTGTGTGTTTGTATGTATAGATGGCTTACTTGATAATTTTAATCTACGGGTTTAGCTCCACTTCCAAACCACTGAGGCTTGAAGAAAGCACTTTAGATCATTAATGGAGTTTATTCTTGTCACAATGAAAAGGCGCTGTAGCATCAACTTAGAACATCTACATTTGAATCGACTCAAGTATTAAGCTTGTAATTTCTTTATACATTATCTTTCCCATATATATATATATATATATATATATATATATATATATATATATATATATATATATATATATATATATATATATATATATATATATATATATATATATATATATATATATATATATATATATATATATATATATATATATATATATATATATATATATATATATATATATATATATATATATATATATATATATATATATATATATATATATATATATATATATATATATATATGTGTGTGTGTCGGCCTATATAGGTCTATAATTGAAGTATATGCCACATATATAAATATATGCAAACATAATAGTAACGATGTTCATCTATAGTCTGTTAATAACATAGTTAGATGTAGCACTGTTTTCTCTAAAGTTAGCTGGTTCACGTCATGGTGTCACCTCCACCTCATAGTAATAATTAAATAGTATTTTAAGTGTTAATTTATACTTAAAATACTATTTAATTTGAATTAATTACTAATGGAACTGGCGAAAAAGCATTTTCTTCTGTACATTTTGCAATTTTTCGTCTTGGTGTAACCCCACTAAATTGTGTCACCCGCACCCCTGCCCCTCCACCCCCCCCCCCCCAGTCCCGCCCTCGCTACGCCTCTGATAATGTACGTTCCTACATTTCTAAACAGATTAATTCATAATCTACAGACGTCTATAAAATAATCACGTGTTATTGAATGAGTAATATAATCATAAAAACTTCTATAGCGATACAAACATATTTGTACTAGGCTGGTTTTAACTGCGAACAGATGTCGTTAGATGCTTAATTTGCGTAACTCCCTTGAGCTTTTATCCCTTTTACGTGTCTAGGCCTATTACGGATTTTCTATATCAGAAGTTCGTCTAGTAGTGTTGAACACGTATCCAGACACGCTTGAATACTTCCCATTTTCTACGACGTAGTGAATTATATGTGCCGCTTTAGATCAAGGTTTGAATGGGATAATAAAAATACGAAGGCCCTTAACAAAGGTACGTGGTGAACGTAAATAAGGTATTGCATAAATTAGTGGAATAGGAGACCTCGACACTCGCAGCTGGAGGGCATTTATTGCTTCTTTTCAATATTTTCGTTTAACTACAGGTCGGGAAAAGGTATGTATAATTCAATGTTGGTTTGTTAACAAGCTTTTATTAAAAGATTTTATTTAACGTGATTCTTATGTCACGCAAAACATTTTCCTCGAAACTTAAGAACGAAATTTCTGTCACTCTTACTGAACCGATTTCTTTCAAACTTGACAACTAAAGCGTCATCTAAATGACCTCAAAGCTTTTTTGGACAATTTTTAACTCACCCACTCCCTCCGACACACATCGTCACAAAAAGTCAGACCCCTCCCCCCTAAAATGACGTCAGACATCAGCCTACAACCCCCCTGTGAGGGTGGGGATTTTAAGAAGGCGGAACGAATGAATCCAATAACACACAGTTTAAGTTCCAAAACAAGGTTCTTTATTCACATGTATATAATCATGTTCTACCTAACTAGCTATACTCTCTACTATTTACTTCTACTACTGACTGTTCACTATACTACTAACTACGCACTCCCATGACTAATCCTAACACTAACTGTTCCCTAGCTCTACATATTACAACCGTCTCTGACCGCTTCCTAACACCTTCTCTACTCCTCGCTATCTACCTATCAACTGCCGTCCTATCTCTCTACTGCCCCACGCCTCAGTGGTCAGCTGACCGTCCCACGTGACCGGTCAGCCCTGTGCGCCCATTGGCCTCTCTAACCAACCAACTAGGCCTATAGTCTGTTTCTGCTAACCTATATCTGCTAAACATGTCTGACGTAATCTTGCGTCATCACATATCTCCCTCCCTTTCTGTAGCTGACAAATTATATTTTTCAGCGTCTGCTACTAATCTAATACATCAACAACTATCTATCCTACTACTCTATTCTATCCCTAACATCAATCATATAAATCAAAAACAAAATGGGACAGCACAGTTTACAAAAACATAAAATCTTGTGTCTGTGTTCCTGAATAAAAAAATGTCATTGTTTTCGTTCTTGTGTATGTATCCTGACGTCTGTGGTGTCTCTGCTTGCTAATGTATGTCTATGTTATGGTATGTGTGAATTCAATCATGTGAAACACAGTTCTGGCTAGGTTGTCGTGTACTGGCCTTGAGCTAATCTTAGTAGAATGTGTAACTGGTTGAACGGTCTCTGCGAGCAGTGTAAATGTATGTGTAAGTGTTATGTAATTGTTGGCGTTCCTCTGTGGTGGGTGGGTTGTGGCGAGTTTTGATGTAAATTCCCGTGAGGCGGGTGTATGCGTAACTTTCGTTGGTCAATGTGATGACGCAACAAACTCAACGCTGGTTGAGATGTCCCCGTAGAGTGGTTATACGATGAACTGGAGCTGTCTGATGCGGTGGCGAACAATGACGTAACATTCCGCCGCTGGGAACTTGGACGATGGGTCTTCTACCCTTTGTATCTGCCGACGTAGGTGTACGTAGCTGGCGGTCTGTTATTCAACCCCAGTGTGGGGGCGAAGCGGTGGCGATGCGTCCGCTGTCTTGACCAGGGCAATTCTCCGTTCGGCAGGGCTGTTCGCTGTCCAGGTAATTCAACGTAATCAGGGTTTCAGGTGGCGGCACTCTTTGAAGTGTCGGCTTCATCTCGTCTCATTCTGAATAGCGCTGGTGGGTCTGAAATTGTATTACTAGACCATGAGCAAAGGCTTTACATGACCATTTATTGCCCGCGCAGACAAGTATTCAGACAGAGGTACCTTCCATTAAATAAAAATCTCAATCCCAAATTTAAACGTGCTGAACATTTGTCTGGCGGTACATACAGCATACAAAAATAACATTACAAAAATAACCAAATAAAAAAATCAGTACACTCTAATCTAACAACAATCTGTAAAGCCTAATAAACTCAATAGACGTTAACACTACTAGAGCTTAGAAATAGCTTCACAAAAGAATAGACATGTAAGTGTATACAAATAATCGTGCCGTTTCAAATAACATTTGAACACGTAATCACATAGCGGAGCAGCTCTCACTATCTGACTTCTGACAAAAACTGGCTGGCTTGACTTAATGACTGACTTCACTTTTGACTTCAGTAACTTCACTTATTTCACTTTGACTTCAGTAACTTGACTTATTTCACTTTGACTGATTTCCACTGACGACTGACTTCACATGACGACTAATTTCCTTGACGACTAAATTCTCTTTGACGGCTAAATTCTCTTCACTGCGACAACTAAATCGACTGACTTCATAGACCTCTGACTGACTTCGACTTCAATTCAACTTTAAGGACTTCACTGACTGACTTAAACTTCGACGACTTAAACGTCTTCACTTTGACTTCAAAGACTTTTCCTTGACTTCAACTACTTCAATATGACTTCAAAGACTTCACTTTGACATCAACAACTTCAAATATGACTTCAAATAATTCACTTTGTCTTCAACGACTTCAATATGACTTCAAATAATTCACTTTGTCTTCAACGACTTCAATATGACTTCAAAGACTTCACTTTGACTTCAACAACTTCAATATGACTTCAAAGACTTCACTTTGACTTCAACAACTTCAATATGACTTCAAAGACTTCAACGACATCACTTTGACTTCAAAGACTTCACTATAACTTCGACGATTTCACTTCTTCACTATGACCTCAACGACTTTATATAACATCAAAGACTTTTCTTTGACTGCAACATGACTTCAACTACGTCACTATGACCTCAACTACGACTTTAACAACATTGACTGACTTGACTGACTTCAAATAACTTCTTTGACTTCAGTCCTGACTTATACTTCACTGACTTCAATAACACAATTGACTTCAGTTTAACTACACTGACTTCGACTTCAACTATATCGACTTCACGCCGATTTTCTCGACTACTTAGATTTTAGATCAACACAAAACTCGACTTGACTTCACTTTTATGTCCGTTGTTCAAAATCATTTATGGAGACGGTCCGGGTCACATTCTTGGTCATGGGGTTGATGTTCTGGGGCAGTTGCGTGTTATCTATTTGCTGTACTTTCAGTTTCACTAATTCTATCGCTAACTATGCTTTTGTTCTTGACATGTTTTACTATCTTGACTATCTTGTTTTCTAACTTATTCTTTATAGATGTTTCAAATTCTTCTTCTGTCTTGTCTAATGCTATGCACCGTTTATAGCATTGAAACTCTGCCTCCATGGTTGTGTATGTGTATGTGTGTGTGTTGAGGAAAGTAAAAATAACTAAGGCAACAGTGCGTAACAATAGAATGTGTAAGGCAGAAAAACCGCTGGCACAAACTATCCAGCACGGGTATAAACCCAAACGTTTAAAAAATGTTGGAAGGTACTTATCTTTTTTGATATGGTGACTGTTCCCTTGTATTGGTAATCAACTCGTTCCGGTTGAAGAAACCCGCTGTTGTGTTGAGTTATAGGAAGCTGTACACCAGTACACTCCGTCATGAGTAACCCGATATACCCAGTCTTTCCTGTACTCGACCCGCGCTCCACCAGTTGTGAGGGTGGGGATTTTAAGAAGGCGGAACGAATGAATCCAATAACACACAGTTTAAGTTCCAAAACAAGGTTCTTTATTCACATGTATATAATCATGTTCTACCTAACTAGCTATACTCTCTACTATTTACTTCTACTACTGACTGTTCACTATACTACTAACTACGCACTCCCATGACTAATCCTAACACTAACTGTTCCCTAGCTCTACATATTACAACCGTCTCTGACCGCTTCCTAACACCTTCTCTACTCCTCGCTATCTACCTATCAACTGCCGTCCTATCTCTCTACTGCCCCACGCCTCAGTGGTCAGCTGACCGTCCCACGTGACCGGTCAGCCCTGTGCGCCCATTGGCCTCTCTAACCAACCAACTAGGCCTATAGTCTGTTTCTGCTAACCTATATCTGCTAAACATGTCTGACGTAATCTTGCGTCATCACACCCCCCCCCTCCTTCAAAGTTGCAATTAAATATTTTTCTTAAAATACGATATTGTTTCAAAATCTTGTCTGAACTCTGTCAACATAGAGTATTTTAATCAATTCATCTTACAATTTATTAAAACAGTTTTCTAAAACGCGAAATATCTGCTAAAATTCGTTTCTGATAATGCTTTTTATAATGCAAACGTATGACGTCACACTATCTGAACCCATCCCCTCCCATTCATCACACCGTCACAAAATTACGGACCCACCCCCCCCCCCCCTGCGAGTGTGACGACATTTATGGACAACCCCTGAGTCTAGACTTGATAATAATACAATGTGACATAAAATATGACATAAGCAGATAATTAAGTATAATATTTTTTTAAAGGTGAACACAATAGTGGTATATACAGTACTAATCTTATCGCAATATTACACAAAAACAGAATACGTTCATATGGTTAGCAAGTGTTTTTATTTAGCTTTCAATTTTATATTAAAAAAAACAACTAAGTAGGCCTATTTGTTTTATACAAACGTGTATATTAACAGTATTTATATATGCACTACAAAGAAGTTTTAGTGTTGCTTGTTAAGAATAGTAAGACAGATTAATTCAGGACTGATATCAAGGTGTTACAGATAAGAAACGCATTCTTAATTGAAACAAATAAGGTGTACTCTATAAACCTTTACTAAATCGCATAGCCTATTGATAAACAAAATGAATAATAAATACATAAAGAAATAAATACATAAATAAATAAATAAATATATATATATATATATATATATATATATATATATATATATATATAAATATATGTATATATATATGCCTATATATATATAGGCATATATATATATAGGCATATATATATATATATATATATATATATATATATATATATATATATATATATATATATATATATAATATACCTGTAAGCTAGGTATTCTTAAAGATGTACACACATGCACACACCGATAAACGGATTTCTATAGACTTTGCCTACATTTAAATACGTTTGTTTTCAACAGACATTTTTCGATATTATCATCATGAAAATAAGAAAATGTACCAGAACAATTAGAATAGCAATAATTGTATTGCTTACCTTCAATAATCCATCTGTCTGTTACTCCTTATGCTTTCATCTAACACGCATACATGTATAGCGTAACACCATATAAATATTTAAAACACTTTTATATCAGCTGTATAAAACTGTTTGCAACATTATGCGCAGATCATAAAAATATCATCAGATTAACTACACAAAATGACACACACTTTTTTTTATTTACTTATATTCTCCAGATTAGAGTGTCACTTTGTCAAGCGTCAGCCGTCTTTTATCTACTCCATTCTCCACTTGCCATTGGATTATTCCCCTTGGTTTACATTCCCTCCAGACAAACGGAGTAAGCTATATCGCGTAAGAAAGAAGGAAGTGATTTAGGTGTGTACCTTATTGCAGCGCGTTAAAGATCGTAGCCGCTAACAACTAGCACTGTATGTATATATTCAAAAGTGATTTGTATTGCTTGACATACAAATAGCACGTTAACACGTATACTCAATACATTGCACTCAATTATTGTAGTTAATAAACATATGTATTCTTGTATTAAGTAGTCTATATTTACGTAGCTGCATACTGACGTAAACGGCATATATATATATATATATATATATATATATATATATATATATATATATATATATATATATATATATATATATATATATATATATATATATATACGATGGTTGTAGGTCTACTGACTCAAATACATGCGTACGTCCCCAAGCTATCAGTGCATGGTATCCAAGATCATGTAAAACTAATGTTACTCTTTCCCTCAATATTGACAATAGAAATAATTATACCGTGGACCCCTCTTTCTATTAAATTTCCAAGTTTACCTGTATAACGCTTAAAATTACGTCCACGGATAACCTCACCATCTACATTTATCTACATGATCCCCAGCGAAAACATCGGTCCCTCTCAAACAATGTTATCTAAAACATCTTCCCTATTTCAATATTAAATCATCATCCTCTCAGACGAGCTAACTCGTTTTTTGTGTTTGTATTTATTAAATAACAAACAACTATAACCGTCAGAAGTGTTTACAGATGGAGTGGTGTATGCTAAATACCACTTTAGAACAGCGGCGTAGGCAAGGGGGGAGGGGGGTTAGGGGGGTATAATCACTCACATGGACCCGACCCCTATATATAGTCATAAATATATATATATATATATATATATATATATATATATATATATATATATATATATATATATATGATTATATACGTATGGAAACATTTTTTAACCCCTCCCATGACCAATTCCTGGCTACGCCACTGCTTTTGAACATACGTCTATCTCTTATACTATGACGTCTACATATCACTCCAAACCTCAGGTACATTGTTTTAAAAGTATACGCGTGACATACCATGATCTATCGAACTGTTAGACATTGAACCCCTTAATTTTTATTTATATGATGTTTTATTTTTTTTTGTAATTTAAATACGCTTTCTGTTACAATACAGACTACAAGTATTCTGTTAGTTGTAATGTTTCTGTTTTAAAATAGCCGATTTCTTTCTTGATTTCCTTTTATAGCCCATCTCCATACAAGAACCGTCTACAAGACAGTAGTTGTTTGATTTTGGAGTTTTCTTTTCTAGACTGGTTGTTTGCTCAATATAACGAGCCTTATTTGTAGTAGGTTCCGAAGCGAGGACTTATGGAGTTAACAATCATACCCCCCCCCCCCCCACACACGACTATTAATAGTTAGCAGTTTTGGCTTTCAGATTATTTTTGTTTGTTATTTAAATTTTTTTAAAATTATTTAATTCAGCTGAAGAAAAAAATCTTTAAATAATAATCATTAAAAAAGTTTTAAAAAACCCACGTTTTCTGATTGAACTAAAAAGTAGAAAATATATGCTATACATCACAATAATGCAAGCGATCACTCTACTATAAGCGATGAAAAACGTGGGGCGCCGAAGTAAAAGTTATATTACTATTGATTAGATAATACTATTGACTTTTATTAGGGAACTTGTAGAGAGTCAACAGTATTAGAAACTGTAAGAAAATCACGGCGCCCCACGTTTTTTTTTTTTTAATGATTATTATTTTCTACTTTTTAGTCTTTGTCTGTTTGTTTGCATTAAAATCTTGCTATCGATTTTATCTTTTCACTTTTTTTTGGGTAAACGAAGACAACTCGTAAAAAGACAACTCGTAAAAAGACAACTCGTAAAAAGATAACTCGTAAAAAGACAACTCGTAAAAAACACGTTGTGTGAATACGTTACTGACTAGAACACATAGATTTGAACCCGTGTCGAGTGGGATAGCAATCGTGTGCCCAACCACTCGACCATATCGTCTCCCCCATACTGGCCACCAGTTGTTACGGTTGTTTGTACACAAATTACAGTTACTGGGTTATGTCCCTTTTTCCCCACGTTTTTACTACAACGAGCCGACCCGCGGCGTATCATACGCCGCTATTTAGTTGATTTATTTTCTACTTTTCAGTAATTCATAATTTGTGAATTCGACAGTACCAATGCTGCCACTGAAAATATTTGCTTTAAAACACTAACCCCCCTCCTTTCCTTTCCCCTAACCCCGACCCTACACCCCCCCCCCCCCCCCCCGTGAAAGCAGACTCCTCTTAGTTACCTCCTGTAAGTTTAAAGTCGGTTCAAACTAAATTATCTGCCCCTAATAGCCGTCACTAAACCTGGCTGTACGGTTTGTAAACATTAACGTGACCACAGCTCAGCAGACCAAGTGGGGGTGGGGTAGGGTGATAGTGATAGAGAGAAAGAGAGGGGACTGTAAGGAGGCGCTTGCAGCTTGTTTTCTAATGGCTCGTAGAGGAGAATTATATATATAGATTATATAGCGGTCTAAAATGCTCAATAAAATGTTTCCATTGATCAATTTAGTAATAATAACAATTGAATATTCTAATGTCATCCAAAACAAAGCTTCACTGAAAATTTCAGCGCGCTAGCTAACTGGGAAGTGCCAGAAATTTCGATCGCAAGATTTGATTGGAAAGACAAACAAACAGAGACGAAAGCAAGTTAAAGAAAACGTGGGAAAAAAAAATATTTGTAGTAACCAATTGGAGTTGATGGTTCACATTTTTAAAGCAAATTTTAGGGGACGTAACCCTGTTTATTTATTGTTTCTCATGAGACCTTGCATTGTCTACCTTGCAACAAGTTGGTAAATGGAATGTCACTGAATACAATCTTTTGAAACCAAATTTTTAGAACTATTTCCTTGTTTTGTTAAAAACTGATATTTTAATTGTAGAGTAAGTAACCAAATATGTATTAGATGAGTACACAAGATACTATACACAGAAAAACAGGCCGGTAATTTAATTACAGACATGATACAAACACACAAAGAAATAAAAAATAAAACAATTTTCAACAAGTTTTAATGTTCTAAAAATAAAACACATTTAAAATTTCAGAAGTTAACCCGTAACCATTTTAACAATAAAAGTACATGATTATTGAAAGCACTTAATATTAGAAAAAGTTAAAAGCATAAATTACATTTTGAACAAGTTAAAGAGAATTGGATTTAAAAATGGAAAAGTCTTAAAAATAGATTTTAAAATGATACTTTCACTCTCAGATGTCATTCTATTTATTTTTAAGAAAGGAACTTTATGGTTAGGTAAAGAGTTGAACTACATACATTGTTTTATAATTAGTTATTTCATCATCATCATCACTCCTTTATGGCCCCTGGGGAGCAAAGGGCTGCAACCACACATCTCCAGCGGACTCGGTTTTGGGCTGCTCCTCTAATCTGTGCCCATGAGAGCCCAGCTGTTTTTGCCTCTTCCTCAACCGTTCTCTTCCTTGTTTTCTTTGGCCGGCCCACCCTCCTTTTCCCCTGGGGATTCCAGTCCAATGCATGTTTTGCGATGTTTTCTTTTTCTTTTCTTAACGTGTGTCCGATCCATCCCCATTTTCGAGCCTTAATATCTTTCTCTATTGGCTGTTGCTTTAAAATTTGCCACAGGTCTTTGTTTGATACTTTGTCTGGCCATCTTATTTTGAGTATATGTCGTAGGCATTTGTTTACGAACGCCTGTAGCCTATCAGTATTTGTCTTCGTAACCCTCCAGGTCTCCGAGCCTAATTAGTTATTTAGTGTCATATAATTATTAATAATTAAATTTAAAAAAACGAATTAAGAAACAAATAAATACACATTTTTAGCCATAAAAACGAGAGTGAACAATTCTACAACATACTGGTGATGAAAAAAATAATCAAATTCTACATGGTGGTGTTATAAAGGTTAATACATGAACACATTTTTGGGTGGGTGGGTGGGTGTGTGTGTGTGTGTGTATGCGTGCGTGCGTGCGTGCGTGCGTGCGTGCGCGTGCGTGCGTGCGTGCGTGTGTGTGTGTGTGTGTGAATGCTTGATGGGTGGGAATCTTTAAGTTAAAACATCCACACACTTGATATATGCACAGATTGACTTAACTCTCAAAACATCGAACTTTAGCACCCAACACACAAACAAATAATGACAGCCAAATTTAAACATGTGACAGTATAATAGAAAACCTAACATTGGGCTCAATTCTGAGAGATGATATCTAGTTTCACCCATCAGTGATAGGTACATGCCCTATGTCAATGAAATCAGCTGGGCATTGTCAAAATAATCTGCCCCTTTCAGTTCTGATGCTCAAAAGTGCAATATGTACACTTGTTATAATGATGACTACACTTTTGCTGCAATAAGCATTAAAAAGCTAGTCAACTCTACTTCATCTGCCCTATGTCAAATCTAAAAAGGAAATTTACATCCTATTTAAATTAACTAAAATGAAAAGCTGGTGTACATACATGACAACACAAACAACCATCAAAACTGCATTTTTTGAATCAGCAAAACCATTTTAAGAATCATGTAAACTTAGATTGTTTTGGAAAAATTAAATACCATACACGTTCCTTGGTAAGTGTACATTACATCTTGACTGATCTCTAGACCATTAGTAATAGTTGGGCTTTTTAAATTTAAGACTTGAAATATACATAAGGGTGTTAATAGGGTGAATTACTATTTACTTGTTGAAAAGATGCTTATTTAAAATCTCAATTGAAAAGCAGTTTAAAAAAAAAACACTTAAATTATTTATCATTGTCAGAAAAATCACTTAAAAAATTTAGAATACTATATATTATTTGTTCTGTATAAAACAAATTAAATAAAATTTACTTCAACAAAACTTATGGGTGACTTTGTAGCACTTACAAAAATGTGAAAGTTAAAACAGTGAATTCTAACACATGTAAGAAATATGATTGCTTAAAGCCTATTCACCATTACCTGCATTTAATAGTTTATTAAAAAATATTAAATCTTTAACCATTTCTGGTAAACTGCTCTTCAACTGTATAAATTGTCTGAGACAAAAAGTTAACATTAAAATTGTAATTACTTTATGGAGTTGGAGTGTTGATTTAAAATTGACAAAAACAGCATTGAAACTCTTACATATTTACAAGTTATTTACATACTCACAACATTAAAAAGTAGAAGAGAATCTGTACAATCACAGCCTTCAGATGAGCCCACACAAAATTATTCTTTAACAACACACAAAGCTAAATATTTACAAAGAACTGGTTTGAAAAAAAAATTTCATAATAAATAAAACACAAAATATCTTTCTTTCAAACTTAAACAATTAAAAAATTTGCTGAATAATTCATAAAGCTTTCTAAAAAACAAAATCTAAACCAATATTTTTTTTCCATAGAAAGTGATAATACAGATTATTGTGATAAGTTTAAGATATTTTATTGTATTGTGTTTAGTAAGTGCTGTTGGATAATATCTATATAGTTCAACTGTTCTTATTATAGATGCCAATAAGTTATAGTTAATACTCTATTAATTTTCCAAAGAAAATTTAAAACAATGAGTATTAGAAAGTATATCTGCTGCAGTCTTCAAATGATGATCTACCTCAATTTTTATAGAGGGTGTTCACGTACACTCAAGGCTTTTAAACAGTCTGCCCAAGTGTATCTTTGTACCAGTGTGGACAAACAACCACATCAACAAATAAAATCCATGAAATGTTGTGCAGACATAGTTTACACATCAATGATTCAAGTTTCTGATCAATAGAAAATTCTATATTTTTTTTATCAAGGAATAGCTGATAATGCAAACTGATATCATGTGCTGATATTTTATTAACACCTCACACAGAGATGATGTTTAATTTTGGTTTTAATTAATTATTTGACATCAATTGAGGGATGTTTTATTTTGTATTTGAATACCTATTAAAAGAGTTTCATCAGTTCTTAGGTCAAAGCAATATGCGACAGTCAGCAAGTCAGCAAATAATCAAATAAAATACTAAAACAGCCACAGCTGAACTGAAGTAGAATACTAGCTGTGAAAAACTGCAAATGACAATAATAATGAAAAAGTCAAACATTATTGAGAAAAATAAAGAAAATGAGGGAGTAAAATTAGCATAATATATACAACATAACATTCATTACTAATTGAGTGTAATTACAGAGATACATCCCCATGAAGTAAAATATTTACAATATTTACTTTGCTACATTTTGTAACACTAAGACATTTAAGAACTAAAAGCATTAAAGTAATATTCATTTCAAAAACACATCTTATTAATATGACAGAATAGGTGCAAAAAGCCACACCCTTTATTAAAATAGGCTGCTATAACATGTAGTGCTCTAGCAATTGTTTGTTTTTATATTTGATATTTTATAACTTTCAGAATTTTATTCATTTGTGAATGTATATTTTAAAACTTTTAATCTTAAAAAGAAGTAATCAAATTCTCTCTTACTAAGAATTATTTTGTAAATAACTTTCCAATTTAATTGAAATTTTAGATGAGTCCAGAATTTGTTTATATTACTGAAGCATTTAAACAATTTCTTTGAATACATAATTTTTATTGTGACTAATAATTTCTTCAAAGATGTTAAAAGGATAAGATTTTGAAGGATGTTCATATAATATTAAAACCTAGTAAGTTGTAATAAACACAGCTAAGACTTGATTAAGATCATAATATTGATTGCACAATTTTAAGCTATCTGTAAATATACATATTTTTGTTCTTTTATTCTTAGGCTTATAAAAATAGAGAAAAATAATTTAAATTTTAAAAGATTATATGATGAAGTTTTAAAAATAATATTTGCTGTAAAGAAAAATATATAATATAAAAAGAGGTTGATTTATGCTAGTCCTACATAAACATAGCTTAATATTTTTATTTTATAATGTTTTTAGTTGTACACTAGAAACAAATGTAGATTATTTTTCTGAAGTTATTGCTGTCACTTTTATATTACCTTTTGTTTTAGTTTTTGTTGAAAAACAGCAATTAATGCTATTAAAATATGAAGTGCATGTACCAAAAAGCATTTCAACAATTAACAAAATTGAATTCACATTACTGTAAAGTATCATGTACAGTTAAAGAACTCAAAGATATTCATAATAACAATATGACATCAAAGCCTGCACTGCCTCTTCAATAGAAATATGTAATGTAATGTGTGCCCAGGTAAACTTGTAATATTTACAATATATTATTTACACATATGAAAAATAAGATAATAAGATGAAAATAGACAAACATATTACATACATAGCTGGATTGTAACAACACTAATAGGTCAAGTGTTGTAAATACATAGACATGTTAATAACCACTATGCAGCATAAAATTATTTAAATAAAATAAACAGAATTATTATTTGTCAATAATGCTTGAATATATTTTTAAAAATGTAACAGTAATAAAGTAATAATTGGTCTATTCTTATATCATTTAGAAATATTACATCATGTTTTTGTGCATTTGTTTACTATGGAATATATTATAAACAATTTCCTTAATCTACACATATTTAATTTAATTTTTATTAAATAAATCCTTCTATCAAGTAATTGATTTATTCCCTAAATTACTTTACAATCAAAAATAATTCTTTGCCTATCCCCTCTCCACCAACTAAATTAAGTCAACAACCTCACACATGCACACTTCAAAGGTAGCTATTCCTTGTACTTGCCAGATAAGTATCGTGACAGTAGTAACATGAAAGCTTCCTTATCTGCCTTATTTCTATTCAGCGTTGTCAGCAAGATTTATTTGCAGGACTTCTAATTTATTTAAAAATGCATCTTTTCAATCTTTCATGTATCCACTTATTTATTTTACATCTGCCCACACACCTACACATCTATCAAAAGTTCAGTTGTTGTTTTTTTCTCCTTATGCAAACACATTTACAAACACACCTTTATTTTTTTGTCTACTTAACATACAGCTTAGTATTTAGCTATTTTCTATAACCAGTTCATCCAACTTTTAAAATGTAATATGTGTCTTTTTCTTTCATATCATCAATGATTATCAACTGATTTTATTCACACTCTAATTTGTAATCCACATGTATTAGGATATACACTCATAATACCACCATACACACACTTATTACTTAGCTATTTTACTCCCATCTTCTCACACATTTCTTCACTTTAGGCTCAAGTTATCTTTCATTAATTCAGTTGTTAAAAGCAAGTAAAATAATTTAGAGCTACCTCTCATTTAATAATTGGAATGCTTTAAAATAAATAAACTTAATTCACAATGAAGAACAAAAGGAATTTAAAATATAAAAAAATATTTGATGACCAAATTGCAAAGTCTAAATATTTTATTTACCAGCTTTTTACAATGACTATTATATTTTTGGCCATTTATATTTCTTTTCCATTTCTTTAAATGGCCCTTAGTGACAGATAATTTTATTTTTCCATGTCCAAAATGACATACATTGATTTCTAGGGTAAGTGAAAGAAGTTTAGATGATTATTTATGAATTGCAACTATAGGCTTAATAAATCTTCATTGACCTATAATGCAAGATGAGGTCAAAAATGCACAAAATCCATATATATCTGTCACTAACAATTCAAGAAATAAATATATAATTATATGCTAATTAATGTAGCATACATGTTTTTGTTAGAAAACTATTGCAGTAAATGTTTATATTTCCATAGACAACAATAGAACAATAATAACTGTTCTATGTTTAACAAAGTCCATATATGACCAGTATATTTATATTCCCAACATGGACAAGCATTATATTATTATACTACTAGGACAAAAATTGTAACATGTAATTATATTTTCTTCATTAATGAATTATCAATATAATTTCGACATCAATACAAGAAGTCTATATAATATTTCATAAATCAATAATGCAAGAAGTATATATATATGTATATATATCTATGTCCACAATTACCGACATATTGTTGAATGGCTATTAATGACAGACATTTTAATATTTAAAAAGCTGAAAAAAAAACCAGTCCATATTTTTATGGCAATCAATGCAAATTGCCCATTGCGTTCTGATGAAAAATTCTTAAAGAACATACTTGTCTATGAAAAACAATGCATAATATTTCATACATTTCTAAAGCCATTTTTTTTTCTACGACAAAAATATATCTTTCTATGGCTAACAATCCAAGAAGTGTCTAGGCCTATATGTAAAAAGTTCATATGGTCACTAATGCAATACACCTATCTGTAGAGACTACTTTTTCAAAGAAATTAGGTTATATTGATAAGAGTTGTAGGATTTTCTTTGATTTCTCTATGGCTGAATATTGTCCAGTTTTTATGAAGCTCCCTTTCAAAATATGCTTTAAAGTCATATTAACATTTTTATGTTTTATAACAAAATCCTGTGCTATTGAATAAAAGCTATGCACATTCTCTCTATGTATATCTCCAAAAGTCTCAAATCTGTTGAACTCCCTCATTTGTCTGGCATTTACTTTTTGTTGTTTAATGAGTGGATAGAATGTCTTTACTAAAAAAATAAACTCACAATTACAAGCATAACATCTGTCTGAGTATTGTTTTGATGATTCCACTCCTCCTGTGTTTGGTTTAACCATCTCCTCTAGCAGCTCTTCACTGATGCTCTTGATGCAAGTTGCAGCTAGTTCAGATTAACTTGGTTGCTGTGCAGAATTACAAAGCATTCTGTTCTTATTGTGTCTACAAATAGTAAGAAAATTAAAGTTATGTTTAGGGAGCTTGTAAAAAAAATATAAAAACTTAGTCGTTATAACTTATGACAGACACAATTGTTTAAGTCTAAAAAAATGACTGTGTGGCTAATCAAAATGTTTTGAGTTTGGTTCTGAATCCATGACAAACCAGATATTTATGAGCATTTAAAAATATACTGAATATCCAAATGAACATTTGATGAAGATGGAGCAATATTATAAGGTTATGCATCGTTGGAAAATAAAATTTGCCAAGTGAGGATTTTAGTTTGATTTTTTTAAAACTTTTCACAGACATTTTTAGAAAAGTGCTCCAATTCAGTCGCTTTTTTTTCTTTTTTAAAAAAGGTTATATATAAATTAATAGTGTGCGAAAAAGTGATTTACACTTGAAATAATTTATATGTCAACGTTTATTTTTCAATGTATATAAAGACTATAACAATGTTTGGATTTACTTGTGAGAAATTACTAAAAACCACAAATGTAGTACTAACACCGCAGTAAAATATTGATCAACATTGATTTAAGGACGATAATAACTATATTATTTCAAATTGGAGATAACTATGTAGTCTCCCTTGGATATTTCTTCGTCCTCCTGACTCAAGCGTATTGGAACTGTTATTTACGCGACAGTTGGCAGTGAGGTTTAAAGAACCCCTGAATAAAATTCTGAAATGTTCAAAGGAAAGCTGAAAAAAAATTACGATAACTAGTACATGGGTTTTGGACAAAGAAGTGAGTAATTTACTTTCTAAAGTTACATTGATAACATTTTGTTTTGGACAAGATCTAGTCTAGCTAGGACATCTATTAGTCTATTACAGGGGTCGGCAACCTGCGGCTCGCGAGCCGCATGCGGCTCTTTTGATGTCCAGTTGCGGCTCTTCAGCTCCATGCACAAATATTAATAACGAGCCGACCCGCGGCGTATCATACGCCGCTATTTAGTTGTTTTATTTTCTACTTTTCAGTAATTCATAATTTGTGAATTCGACAGTGCCAATGCTGCCACTGAAAATATTTGCTTTAAAACACTATCAGTAGGTCGATACTAACCCCCCCCCCTCCTTTCCCCAAACCCCTACCCTACACCCCCCCCCCCCCCCCTCCGTGAAAGCAGCCTCTTCTTAGTTACCTCCTGTAAGTTTAAAATCGTTTCAAAGTAAATTATCTGCCCCTAATAGCCGTCACCAAACCCGTCTCTATGATTGTAAAATGTAAACAGAGTGAACACCGCTCACCAGATCATGTGGGGGTGGGGTGGGGGTTGTAGTGATAGTGATAGAGAGAAAGAGAGGGGACTGCAAGGAGGCGCTTGCAGCTTGTTTTCTAACTGATCCCAGAAGAGAATTATATATATATAGATTATTTTATTTTATTTCCAAAACTCATAAAATTATTTTTTTATTACTTTGCAACACTTGGCAATAAAAGGTATAACAATAGAGAAAAACAAAAAACATTCACTATTATATTAGAACATTAAGTTACTCCCTATATCAGTGTACTTCCTATTACATTGTCCATTCCAAAATGAAACATTCAACATCATAGTGGATATTACAAAGAAACTAAACCAACTAAGTGAAAAACTGAAAGGAAAACCCAGCCTATGTCTTGCTTGAAAAGATGGTTTGTTTCGAGAACAAATATTTTTTTTGTTGAATACATGATGAGCGGTAAATTACTTAATTACGAAAAATCTGAAAAATATATCGTCATAATACCAATGCTTCTATTCAATCACTTCAGCATTAATATAAACAAAATTAAGGTTGTTTTCAATGAGATATTTGAGCTGTTCAAAACAAACACTCTGACTTACATAGTAGATCCTCTCAACACAAATTCATTTTAATTTATTTTAAATTATATATATATATATATATATATATATATATATATAGTATGATATTTGTTTAGGATTATATATATATATATATATATATATATATATATATATATATATATATATATATATATATATATATATATATATACTAAACAAATATACAATTGACATAAAATGTTTGTGGCTCTTTAAAAACCGGGTAATGTTGTAAATTGTAACTTTTGGCTCTTTTGCCTCAAAAGGTTGCCGACCCCTGGTCTATTAGTATTATATTTTTTAAATATATTAACTGATTCAATAATACTAGATAACAGAGGCGTAGCGAGTGGGGGCGGATCGCACCAGGTGACACCGTTTAGGGGGGTGACACCAAGACAAAAAATAGCAAAATATATAGAGAAAAACTTGAGGGGGGGGGGTGCAAATCGAAAGTTTGAGGGGGATGCAAATCAAAAATTTGAAAGTTTGTCCCCGGTAAGGGTCGCTACGTCTCTGGGGGGTGACACCATTAACCCTTTATTTACGGAATTAGGTTCCGAATGACATTTTATCTTAAACAATGTGTTATCATATTGCTTATGGCACATTTAAAGCATATGTCGAAGGAAATTTTGTTTCATAAATTTCTAAGGGCCCAAACATATATTGGTACTTATAAGTACCGTCAGGAATGTAGGACATTTTTTTCCAAAAATTAAAAATTTACAAAACAGGAAAAAAAGGATACAACGTATTAACTAATAATATGGCAATCATTATAATATCATTTTTTGTAATTTTCACACATAAATCCAGCACAAAAGTATATTTTGAGGACGATTTTTACTGGATTTTCTATCGGAACATATCTTAGACCTCAAACACAGCAAAAGGTGCCGACGTGTCATGCTTCCTCATTCCTTATTCTTGATACATTCTGTTCTGTCGTCTTTCTGGTGTGGCAACAGTTGCCGGACTGAACCTGCTTTTGCTGGAGGCTTCCAATAGCCATTACAATGACCCGCATAAACAAATATTTTGAAAACGAAATCCTAGTCATTCAGTACACTACTACTTGTAAAGCTAGTATAGTTGTAGCCTACTAAAATGTTATGACAAGTCTACACTACATTGTAAAGTTCATAAATAGAAGTGAGCTCAATGTGTTTGGAATAGCCGTAGTGGTCTACTGTTTTGTGTTTACTGATTCAAAATTACAAAACTATCTATACTACATGCATATGTATGGACTATTACTAGTCTACATGTATACATTACATACACGCTAGCTATTGTAGGCAAGAAAGTTTTTGCAACAAATATAACTTACAAATTTTACTTCTAGAACTAGACTTTGGTATACAAATAACGTATACTAAACCAAGTAAACGAGCCTGCAACTGCCACCTCTATTCTTATTTTTCTTTTACTACTAGAAATCTGCAATTATTTACAATATTTCTGAGGAAAATCCTATGCTAACCTTCTTGTGATGGATTGGCAAACACTGACGAGAAGCCACGTAGATTGTTAACAGTACTTTATTCACACCATGAGGAAAGAGAGGGAGGGCGGAAGTCACGAGACACTTATATACATAAACATGTAAGGGACATCACTCAAGATAACAATATAAATATAATACTAATACAGAAGAGTGAGTTCCCTTGACTTCACAAGTCTCACTATATTACATCCCTTTACCCTTAGTAAACACAACACATCTCTCAATAGAACAATTTACAGTATCCTAAAATCACCAATTATATTGTAACATGAACACTATGGTAGATTACATCCTTACAAACAATGCACAATATGTTACAACATAATTAAAATACAAACAATGATGTCAAAGTCCTTTTGACCTTTAAAATCATAGGTCTAACTTATTTGGGACTTTGATTGTCCTGTTTGGCCTTCTCAGTGGCTTTTGATTTGGTGACTCAATATTCTGACCATTTGGATTCTCTATCTCAGGAGGTCTAGGATTTAAATCATTAACTCCAGAATTTACATTTTCTGACTCTAGACAACTTGGTTCACTCATATCAACAGAACTTGGTTGTGGAACAAACTGAGTTGGTGTGAACTGTTCAGATTTGGTGGGATGGACAGATTCACACTTATTATCTGCACAAGTTATTTTTAACTGGTCTGCATGTCTACGGACAATAAGTCCATCATTTGTTTTTACTTTATAAGACACAGGTCCTGTACATTGAACAATTTGACCTGGTATCCATTTTTCCTTTCTCCCATAGTTTCTTAGATACACATTCTCATTAACACCAAATTCTCTTTCAATGAATGTTTGTCATGATTTAATGGAACTATTTTTGAATTGGCATCTGAAAGTATTATGCTGTTATTCAGATCCTTGACTGACATAGATTTCTTTGCTTGATCAATTTTCTCAGGTAATCTGATAGTGCTTTTTAGTAACCAAAAATACTGTTTAAAAGTAATATCCTGGACCATATCACTTTGCAACTGTGATCCAGTATTTGAAGTGGGTGTATTAAATGGCAAAAATCTTTTTCTTCTTTTGATGTTACCCTTTTAGTTTCTGTAAGTGCTAATGATGTTAGCAAAGTTGTTTGATGATCACATTCCTTCTTACTTAAAGCATTTGAAATTGCCATATCACCATAATCATTTATTAAGTTACAAATACTTTGTTTAGGCAACTCTGACTGATAATGGACTGCATCTTCTCCATCTTTTATATTATCTTCACAAAGGTTTTTATTTCTTATTTTATATGGCCTTAAGTCATCATTCACAGACTCTTCAGGCCAACCATTCTTAAAGTACTCATATACTTTTATTAAGCACTCATCTTTTTGTGTTTCTCTTTTAATATCATTCACATTTATATTGGAGTTATCCATGATAGTGAAGAGAACAAATACATCTTCTGGTATATAGCTAAGGCTTTGGTTTTTTAAAGGTAATCTACTAAGACTATCTGCACTATTCTCAGATCCAGGTTTGTATTTCAATTCATAATTGTATGCAGTTAGTGTGATAGCCCATCTTTGAATTCTTGGTGAGGCATGCTCAGGTAGGGTTTTGTTTTCTCCAAATAAACCTAGCAATGGTTTATGATCTGTAAAGATGGTGAACTTCCTACCAAACAGAAACTTATGAAATTTCTTAACACCAAAAATGATGCCTAAGCCTTCCCTATCTAACTGAGAATAATTTTTCTCAGCCTGGTTCAAAGATCTACTGGCAAAAGCAATGGGTCTGTCACCCTTCTCATCCATGTGGGACAAGACTGCTCCTACACCATCTGGTGAAGCATCACATGTTAATATAAGTCTTTTCCCTGGGTCATAGTGAGTTAGTAAGGTGTCAGAAGACAAAGCCTCTTTTGCTGTATTAAAAGCAGTATCTTGTTGTTTACCCCAGTGCCAAGTTGCATTTTTCTGTAGCAGCTTGTACAGTGGTGATAGTTTACCAGACAGATTCCTTATGAACTTTGCATAGTAATTTATCAAGCCCAAAAAAGCTCTGAGTTGTTGGGTATTTTCAGGTTTGGGTGCTTCTGAAATGGCTTTTGTTTTCTCAGGTTGAGGTCTGATGCCTTGTTTGCTCAATATATAACCAAGAAAACTAATTTCTGTCAACATGAATTGACATTTATCTTTGTTTATCTTTAAACCTTTTTCACCAACTATTTTCAAGACTTTATCTAGTGTTTTAAGATGTTCAGTGTCATTCTTACCAGTTATGTACACATTGTCAAAGTAAACACAAACATTTGGAATATCCTTAAAAATACTGTCCATGACAGCTTGGAAAATTCCAGGGCTAGATGATATGCCAAAACATAGTCTTTCATATTGGTAGAGTCCTTTATGTGAGTTTATTGTCGTATAGACTTTTGAATCTGGATGCAGTTCTAGTTGAGTGTAAGCATGACTAAAGTCTAATTCAGTGAATTTGTCTCCTCCTGCCAAATTCAAAGAAATTTCCTCAATGTTAGGTATAGGGTACCTATTTAGCTCTATTTGCTTATTCAGTGTAGTTTTATAGTCTCCACAAATTCTTATAGAACCATCCTTTTTTAACACTGGCACAATGGGCGTTGCCCAATCGGAATAGTCTACCTTCTTTATGATGCCATTAGATTCCAATCTACTTAGCTCATTTTCAATTTTATTCCTCATTGCATAAGGTGGAACTCTAGCTTTGCAGTATCTTGGATTTGTGTCTTTAATTAATGCTTAACTTCACTGTTCTATCATTTAGTAATCCAGGATTACCAAAAACACATTTATTTTCAGATATAACTTTATCTATTGAAGTAAGACTAGATTCTTTTGCATTGTTCAATGAACATATACTCTCCCAATTTAACTTAAGATCAACTAACCAGTTCCTACCTAGTAATGGTGGTCCATTTCCTTCTACCACAAGAAAAGGAAGTTTAACACTTTGACCATTATAACTTACATGAACCATACACTCTCCTATTACCGGAACATTGTCACCAGTGTATGTTGTTAGGCACTTGTGACATGGCTGTAGAGGCACTGACCCTCCTGTGACAGCGTCAAAGTCCTTCTTTGTGATGACTGTTAGAGATGCTCCAGTGTCAAGTTGGAAGCTGATGCTCTTACCGTTGATATTAACTAGTACATTGATGGGAGCATGACTTATTGATTTCACAGAGAACAAGTTGAAATCCGGCTGCGAATCAGTTTGAGCATTTTCACAGGTAGAGTGGTTCATTGGTTGGGTTAGGTAGTCTTGGTGAGAGTTAACATAGTGCTGCTTTTGGTTGCGGTACTGTCTTGACTGGCTAGATTTAGCAACAGACGAAGACTTTGCAAAGCAGGCCTTGGCAATGTGACCTTGCTTACTGCACTTATAACAAGTTGCAGACTTGAACTTGCACCGATGAGATACATGGGGACCTTTGCATCGATGACATTTTTGATAATTATTACTAGATTTAGATCTAGGATTTGAACGTGCAGGCTGTTTAGCATAAGTTGGAATGCTCTGATGGGTTGGTGTTTGTTGACTAACCTGCTGTTTACTGCATGGATCTCTGAAGGCGTTAGAGATCTCGCCGCATCGGATGACTGCTGGTATGAAGTTGCAAGTTGTATTGCTTTTTCCAATGTTAGATCTGACTCGAGCAGCAACTTTCTTTGAACATCAGGGCTGTTTACACCTGTCACAAACTTTTCACATAGTCTGTCAGACAGCGTATCGCCGAATTCACAAAATTTACTTAAATGACGTAAAGCAGCAACATATTCTGATATTGACTCGTTTGGTTGACGAGTCCTACCGTCAAATCTAGCTCGACATAGAAACTTTGATGGGGTAGGCGCATGGTGGTCTGTTAGCAATTTGCTCAGCTCGTTAAAGCTCTTGGTAGTTAGACTAGCTGGTGCGCATAAGTCTTTTAGTAGCCTAAATTGTTGAGGCCCTATGACTGTTAACAAAACAGCTCTCTTTTTGGCTTCTATCGTCACGTTGTTTGCTTCAAGGTAAAAGCTTAACCTATCTAGGTAATCATGAATGATTTCATCATTCGAATCAAATTCTTTTATTTGGCCATACAGCGCCATTATCCTAGAAATACTTAGCCAATATGCTCTAGCAAACCTCTTTTTTGCGTAAGTAGGTGCTCTTTCTAGTGGATTATTTATCCTCGTCGCCAATGTGATGGATTGGCAAACACTGACGAGAAGCCACGTAGATTGTTAACAGTACTTTATTCACACCATGAGGAAAGAGAGGGAGGGCGGAAGTCACGAGACACTTATATACATAAACATGTAAGGGACATCACTCAAGATAACAATATAAATATAATACTAATACAGAAGAGTGAGTTCCCTTGACTTCACAAGTCTCACTATATTACACTTCTTATAAATGCTTAAATATATTTTTTAAAAATACATTTCGATAATTAATTATCAAAATAATATTTACGTCACTCCAAATCGAAAATCTGCAATTTTCAAGAAATCCTAAAAAAAATGTCCGTGTGCCCTGACGGTACTTATAAGTCCACTTGTAAACATCGATCTATTACAAAGACAATTTGATAAAAATTGTAAAACTAGAAGCTAAATACATTGACCTGACTATTAAGGATGCCAATAAAAAATATTCGGTGTTGAAAACTTGAATAATAAGGTAAAACAAAGGGAAATCAGGAACACATGTGAGATATGTACAGAACGATTGTGAACTACCGATACAGGTAGAGATTGAAAGTGGCGCCACACCAGAAATTTTCAAAAAACATAGATCCCTCTACCTACCTGTGACTCAGGGGAGATCATACTATCAATTACATCAATAATTTTTAAAATTCGTCTTAAATTAAAAACAGTACAGGCACTTAATTAAAGTGGTACTTATAAGTACCGTCAGTAGATAAAGGGTTAAGTGCCGCACCAGGTGACACCCGACCTGGCTACGCTACTGCTAGGTAAGATCCAAATATCTAGATCTAGTCTAGATTTATTCTGGTTTTCTTAAAGCTCACAGTTGTTTTTTATGTTTACATTTGTCTACTATAATTTCAACAACATAAATGAATAATTACGACTACAATATTCAATTGAGATATTGTACTATTTTAATTGACTTAAAATAGTAATCAGTGCATGGTTTCCTTAGTATTGTTGTTATACATTTCTTTATGTCAGATCACCATCACTAAATTAGAAAGAGAGTTCAGCTGTCAAGGGCCATTGGCATTTGAATAAATTGTGTATTTAGTGGTATGTTCTGCCTTCATGTATAACTTTAGCTCTAGTGACGTACCAAAAATATCTGGTTTGTCATGGATTCAGAACCAAACTCAAAACATTTTGATTAGCCACACAGTCATTTTTTTAGACTTAAACAATTGTGTCTGTCATAAGTTATAACGACTAAGTTTTTATATTTTTTTTACAAGCTCCCTAAACATAACTTTAATTTTCTTACTATTTGTAGACACAATAAGAACAGAATGCTTTGTAATTCTGCACAGCAACCAAGTTAATCTGAACTAGCTGCAACTTGCATCAAGAGCATCAGTGAAGAGCTGCTAGAGAAGATGGTTAAACCAAACACAGGAGGAGTGGAATCATCAAAACAATACTCAGACAGATGTTATGCTTGTAATTGTGAGTTTATTTTTTTAGTAAAGACATTCTATCCACTCATTAAACAACAAAAAGTAAATGCCAGACAAATGAGGGAGTTCAACAGATTTGAGACTTTTGGAGATATACATAGAGAGAATGTGCATAGCTTTTATTCAATAGCACAGGATTTTGTTATAAAACATAAAAATGTTAATATGACTTTAAAGCATATTTTGAAAGGGAGCTTCATAAAAACTGGACAATATTCAGCCATAGAGAAATCAAAGAAAATCCTACAACTCTTATCAATATAACCTAATTTCTTTGAAAAAGTAGTCTCTACAGATAGGTGTATTGCATTAGTGACCATATGAACTTTTTACATATAGGCCTAGACACTTCTTGGATTGTTAGCCATAGAAAGATATATTTTTGTCGTAGAAAAAAAAATGGCTTTAGAAATGTATGAAATATTATGCATTTTTTTTCATAGACAAGTATGTTCTTTAAGAATTTTTCATCAGAACGCAATGGGCAATTTGCATTGATTGCCATAAAAATATGGACTGGTTTTTTTTTTCAGCTTTTTAAATATTAAAATGTCTGTCATTAATAGCCATTCAACAATATGTCGGTAATTGTGGACATAGATATATATACATATATATATACTTCTTGCATTATTGATTTATGAAATATTATATAGACTTCTTGTATTGATGTCGAAATTATATTGATAATTCATTAATGAAGAAAATATAATTACATGTTACAATTTTTGTCCTAGTAGTATAATAATATAATGCTTGTCCATGTTGGGAATATAAATATACTGGTCATATATGGACTTTGTTAAACATAGAACAGTTATTATTGTTCTATTGTTGTCTATGGAAATATAAACATTTACTGCAATAGTTTTCTAACAAAAACATGTATGCTACATTAATTAGCATATAATTATATATTTATTTCTTGAATTGTTAGTGACAGATATATATGGATTTTGTGCATTTTTGACCTCATCTTGCATTATAGGTCAATGAAGATTTATTAAGCCTATAGTTGCAATTCATAAATAATCATCTAAACTTCTTTCACTTACCCTAGAAATCAATGTATGCCATTTTGGACATGGAAAAATAAAATTATCTGTCACTAAGGGCCATTTAAAGAAATGGAAAAGAAATATAAATGGCCAAAAATATAATAGTCATTGTAAAAAGCTGGTAAATAAAATATTTAGACTTTGCAATTTGGTCATCAAATATTTTTTTATATTTTAAATTCCTTTTGTTCTTCATTGTGAATTAAGTTTATTTATTTTAAAGCTTTCCAATTATTAAATGAGAGGTAGCTCTAAATTATTTTACTTGCTTTTAACAACTGAATTAATGAAAGATAACTTGAGCCTAAAGTGAAGAAATGTGTGAGAAGATGGGAGTAAAATAGCTAAGTAATAAGTGTGTGTATGGTGGTATTATGAGTGTATATCCTAATACATGTGGATTACAAATTAGAGTGTGAATAAAATCAGTTGATAATCATTGATGATATGAAAGAAAAAGACACATATTACATTTTAAAAGTTGGATGAACTGGTTATAGAAAATAGCTAAATACTAAGCTGTATGTTAAGTAGACAAAAAAATAAAGGTGTGTTTGTAAATGTGTTTGCATAAGGAGAAAAAAACAACAACTGAACTTTTGATAGATGTGTAGGTGTGTGGGCAGATGTAAAATAAATAAGTGGATACATGAAAGATTGAAAAGATGCATTTTTAAATAAATTAGAAGTCCTGCAAATAAATCTTGCTGACAACGCTGAATAGAAATAAGGCAGATAAGGAAGCTTTCATGTTACTACTGTCACGATACTTATCTGGCAAGTACAAGGAATAGCTACCTTTGAAGTGTGCATGTGTGAGGTTGTTGACTTAATGTAGTTGGTGGAGAGGGGATAGGCAAAGAATTATTTTTGATTGTAAAGTAATTTAGGGAATAAATCAATTACTTGATAGAAGGATTTATTTAATAAAAATTAAATTAAATACGTGTAGATTAAGGAAATTGTTTATAATATATTCCATAGTAAACAAATGCACAAAAACATGATGTAATATTTCTAAATGATATAAGAATAGACCAATTATTACTTTATTACTGTTACATTTTTTAAAATATATTCAAGCATTATTGACAAATAATAATTCTGTTTATTTTATTTAAATAATTTTATGCTGCATGGTGGTTATTAACATGTCTATGTATTTACAACACTTGACCTATTAGTGTTGTTACAATCCAGCTATGTATGTAATATGTTTGTCTATTTTCATCTTATTATCTTATTTTTCATATGTGTAAATAATATATTGTAAATATTACAAGTTTACCTGGGCACACATTACATTACATATTTCTATTGAAGAGGCAGTGCAGGCTTTGATGTCATATTGTTATTATGAATATCTTTGAGTTCTTTAACTATACATGATACTTTACAGTAATGTGAATTCAATTTTGTTAATTGTTGAAATGCTTTTTGGTACATGCACTTCATATTTTAATAGCATTAATTGCTGTTTTTCAACAAAAACTAAAACAAAAGGTAATATAAAAGTGACAGCAATACCTTCAGAAAAATAATCTACATTTGTTTCTAGTGTACAACTAAAAACATTATAAAATAAAAATATTAAGCTATGTTTATGTAGGACTAGCATAAATCAACCTATTTTTATATTATATATTTTTCTTTACAGCAAATATTATTTTTAAAACTTCATCATATAATCTTTTAAAATTTAAATTATTTTTCTCTATTTTTATAAGCCTAAGAATAAAAGAACAAAAATATGTATATTTACAGATAGCTTAAAATTGTGCAATCAATATTATGATCTTAATCAAGTCTTAGCTGTGTTTATTACAACTTACTAGATTTTAATATTATATGAACATCCTTCAAAATCTTATCCATTTAACATCGTTGAAGAAATTATTAGTCACAATAAAAATTATGTATTCAAAGAAATTGTTTAAATGCTTCAGTAATATAAACAAATTCTGGACTCATCTAAAATTTCAATTAAATTGGAAAGTTATTTACAAAATAATTCTTAGTAAGAGAGAATTTGATTACTTCTTTTTAAGATTAAAAGTTTTAAAAATATACATTCACAAATGAATAAAATTCTGAAAGTTATAAAATATCAAATATAAAAACAAACAATTGCTAGAGCACTACATGTTATAGCAGCCTATTTTAATAAAGGGTGTGGCTTTTTGCACCTATTCTGTCATATTAATAAGATATGTTTTTGAAATGAATATTACTTTAATGCTTTTAGTTCTTAAATGTCTTAGTGTTACAAAATGTAGCAAAGTAAATATTGTAAATATTTTACTTCATGGGGATGTATCTCTGTAATTACACTCAATTAGTAATGAGTGTTATGTTGTATATATTATGCTAATTTTACTCCCTCATTTTCTTTATTTTTCTCAATAATGTTTGACTTTTTCATTATTATTGTCATTTGCAGTTTTTCACAGCTAGTATTCTACTTCAGTTCAGCTGTGGCTGTTTTAGTATTTTATTTGATTATTTGTTGACTTGCTGACTGTCGCATATTGCTTTGACCTAAGAACTGATGAAACTCTTTTAATAGGTATTCAAATACAAAATAAAACATCCCTCAATTGATGTCAAATAATTAATTAAAACCAAAATTAAACATCATCTCTGTGTGAGGTGTTAATAAAATATCAGCACATGATATCAGTTTGCATTATCAGCTATTCCTTGATAAAAAAAATATAGAATTTTCTATTGATCAGAAACTTGAATCATTGATGTGTAAACTATGTCTGCACAACATTTCATGGATTTTATTTGTTGATGTGGTTGTTTGTCCACACTGGTACAAAGATACACTTGGGCAGACTGTTTAAAAGCCTTCAGTGTACGTGAACACCCTCTATAAAAATTGAGGTAGATCATCATTTGAAGACTGCAGCAGATATACTTTCTAATACTCATTTTTTAAAAATTTTCTTTGGAAAATTAATAGAGTATTAACTATAACTTATTGGCATCTATAATAAGAACAGTTGAACTATATAGATATTATCCAACAGCACTTACTAAACAAAATACATTAAAATATCTTAAACTTATCACAATAATCTGTATTATCACTTTCTATGGAAAAAAAATATTGGTTTAGATTTTGTTTTTTAGAAAGCTTTATGAATTATTCAGCAAATTTTTTAATTGTTTAAGTTTGAAAGAAAGATATTTTGTGTTTTATTTATTATGAAATTTTTTTTTCAAACCAGTTCTTTGTAAATATTTAGCTTTGTGTGTTGTAAAAGAATAATTTTGTGTGGGCTCATCTGAAGGCTGTGATTGTACAGATTCTCTTCTACTTTTTAATGTTGTGAGTATGTAAATAACTTGTAAATATGTAAGAGTTTCAATGCTGTTTTTGTCAATTTTAAATCAACACTCCAACTCCATAAAGTAATTACAATTTTAATGTTAACTTTTTGTCTCAGACAATTTATACAGTTGAAGAGCAGTTTACCAGAAATGGTTAAAGATTTAATATTTTTTAATAAACTATTAAATGCAGGTAATGGTGAATAGGCTTTAAGCAATCATATTTCTTACATGTGTTAGAATTCACTGTTTTAACTTTCACATTTTTGTAAGTGCTACAAAGTCACCCATAAGTTTTGTTGAAGTAAATTTTATTTAATTTGTTTTATACAGAACAAATAATATATAGTATTCTAAATTTTTTAAGTGATTTTTCTGACAATGATAAATAATTTAAGTGTTTTTTTTTAAACTGTTTTTCAATTGAGATTTTAAATAAGCATCTTTTCAACAAGTAAATAGTAATTCACCCTATTAACACCCTTATGTATATTTCAAGTCTTAAGGACATGGGCGGGTGTACTTTGCGTCATAAATCCACTAAATCATCGATTTTCCACTTTTACTTGATCTATACAGAATAACCATCGTTGAATCTAAAAATGACATTGTTATGACCCTAAAAACAGTATTTATTTAAAAAAAACCGGGTTCAAAGTAGTGTGTACAGGGTCATTTGTTCATTTTTTTGTAAAAATAGCCATTTTTCGACCTAGAAAAGTACTATTAGGCTTCACGGAAACCTAATGTGTTTCATATCAATGGAACGGCCGTGACCTCCTTTCTTTATTTGTTCTAAAATTAAAGGACCAATCAAAATACTTATTTTAATGTGATTATTTTTCTACGTCATAAAGATGTTTATTTTACTCAGTCGGGTTTTTCCGGTATGCAAATTTTTTACCTCAATTTTTTCATTGGCGTTCAACGGCGGAAGCTAGTTAGCGATTGGTCGTTTCGCTTCGGAAGTAAACATTCCCTTAGTTTCAGTGCGTTGCTAAGTTTGATCTAGTTTTGTTTCTCTAAGCTTCTGTGAAATACTTACATTATTTTAACATATAATTATTTCAATTAAATATACTATTAACAGTTTAGATTAGTTTGTGTGAATTATCATAAGCAGTGAGACGATTTAATTTGTTTCTCTTTCGATAATGGGTAGAACAAAACACTCGCTAAAAATAGATACACAAACATCTAACTAATTTACTAAAGCAAGGGCACGTCCGAATGCAACTGATTGCAGCTACCTCTACTCAATCTAGCACTATTCAGACAAGTACTGGTGCAGATGTAATATGCACATTTACTAAGAAACTGCGACAATGTAAGACACAGTTTTTACAGACAGAAGAAAGCACTGTTACATCTAGTACTGGTAGTGCTAATTGTAAACCACAGCCATGCAGAATTATTGTCGAATGTGATTTGCTTCTTGATGTTATCAATACATTTCCTCGCCCACTGTGATGTAGTGGCTACTATTGATGAAAACAGTGTAAAGGGTTTGCTTCAAGCATGGTGTGGCAGTAATAAAAATGTTGTAAACCGTAAGTATACAACTGCAAACGAATCCAGAACAAGGCCATTCACAATAAACAAAGATATCGTCTTATCATAATTGGCTTTAGCAGTGGCGTAGGCAGGGGGGGGGGAGGTTAGGGAGGGTCATAACCCCCCCTCCCCCCCATAGACCCCTCGGTATATATAATCGAAAGTTTGAGGGGGGGGGGGGTGCAAATCGAAAGTTTGAGGGGGGGGGGGTGCAAATGGAAAGTTTGTCCCCGGGTAAAAATTGGAACCCCCCCCCTGAGACGATCCTGGCTACGCCACTGGGCTTTAGACATGAGACCATGCAAAATATACTGCTGTTTCTGCGATAGCATAATTCAATTTTGGGCCCAGGCATGCTATGGCATTGCTGTCAAAAGAAGGAAACCATAGTCGAAGACTCAATGAAGGACGCCAAAAAAGACGCGTTGACAACAGCTTTTCTACAGCTCTAGGTAAAACAAAGAGCGCCAGATAAAAAGAAAACTAACAGCTGAACAAGCTCAGAAGGAATATATTCAGCAGCACCATACTTCAGGCTATGAATGTGGTCGATTTTAGTGACATACAGCTGTAAATTTTCATTTTTTGCAACTTTTTGTTGGTTTTTTGCGTTTTTCTCAGTTTGATGTTTTTTTGTACAATTGTTGAAATAACTTTGTTAATAATTATCAGAACTGAACTAAATTTGCTCCAGTTACTCTGTTTATATGTTCAAATAAAACTTATTGAACACTTTTGGAATTTTTGTTTTTTATTAAATAGTTTAATAATAAAAAATAATAATAATTATAATATTAATAATAATAAATAGTGAAAAAATTGGACGAAATTTCAATTGATTTGGAAAGTTATTTACAAAATAATTCTTAGTAAGAGAGAATTTGATTACTTCTTTTTAAGATTAAAAGTTTTAAAAATATACATTCACAAATGAATAAAATTCTGAAAGTTATAAAATATCAAATATAAAAACAAACAATTGCTAGAGCACTACATGTTATAGCAGCCTATTTTAATAAAGGGTGTGGCTTTTTGCACCTATTCTGTCATATTAATAAGATGTGTTTTTGAAATGAATATTACTTTAAAACGCAAAATAACGTCTAAAATTCGTTTTCTAACATTGCATATGGGAAAACGCGTAATGATGCCGAAAGAATCATAGCTTTTGAAACATAAATCTCTGTGAATATTGTTTTTGCGCAGCTAAGACTTGATTAAGATCATAATATTGATTGCACAATTTTAAGCTATCTGTAAATATACATATTTTTGTTCTTTTATTCTTAGGCTTATAAAAATAGAGAAAAATAATTTAAATTTTAAAAGATTATATGATGAAGTTTTAAAAATAATATTTGCTGTAAAGAAAAATATATAATATAAAAAGAGGTTGATTTATGCTAGTCCTACATAAACATAGCTTAATATTTTTATTTTATAATGTTTTTAGTTGTACACTAGAAACAAATGTAGATTATTTTTCTGAAGGTATTGCTGTCACTTTTATATTACCTTTTGTTTTAGTTTTTGTTGAAAAACAGCAATTAATGCTATTAAAATATGAAGTGCATGTACCAAAAATAATGACATTTTTACAGTGATGTATCGAAAAAAAAAGTAAAATTTTTTTTTTTAAAAATGTAATCAATAATAAGTCTTAAACACATGTGTCTGCAGATTATATTAAGTTTTCATGAACTTTGTACAAACCATTTTTGAGTTATTTCCATTTAAAAATCGTCAATAAAATCCAATATGGCCGCCGTCACCATGGCAACGGAGGATTTATAAAATAAAAAAAAAAATTTTTATGCTTAACTCTTTGAGTTATAACTATATGCCAAGTATTACATCTTTAGACTTGGAAATAAAGAAGTTGGTACTCATCACCCGCCCATGCCCTTAAATTTAAAAAGCCCAACTATTACTAATGGTCTAGAGATCAGTCAAGATGTAATGTACACTTACCAAGGAACGTGTATGGTATTTAATTTTTCCAAAATAATCTAAGTTTACATGATTCTTAAAATGGTTTTGCTGATTCAAAAAATGCAGTTTTGATGGTTGTTTGTGTTGTCCTGTATGTACACCAGCTTTTCATTTTAGTTAATTTAAATAGGATGTAAATTTTCATTTTCAGATTTGACATAGGGCAGATGAAGTAGAGTTGACTAGCTTTTTAATGCTTATTGCAGCAAAAGTGTAGTCATCATTATAACAAGTGTACATATTGCACTTTTGAGCATCAGAACTGAAAGGGACAGATTATTTTGAGAATGTCCAGCTGATTTCATTGACGTAGTTGGCCTTGCAGTAGTGGTTGGTGTAGTCGTTGTAGTTGCACATGTGGTAGTGGTGGTAGCTCGTGTGGTTGTGGTAGTCATTGGTGTAGTTGTAGTAGTTGGTGGGTTAGTTGTAGTAGGTGGAAGTGTAGTTGTTGTGGACGGTAGGGCATCTGAAATAGTAACATGAGAGTTCAACATTCAATTATGCTAAATCAACGTAGGCTTGAATAATTGTTATAGACACAAAAAACACAGCATAATTCTTTCGAAAAACTCGTCTTTTACTGAATTTAATATTACTTTATTGCTTTTCGTTAACTCACGAAAAATGTGAATTGAAGAATGAAATTTCAAAAATACGCTTGACTATTAAGAGCCATTAGCAAAATATTCTAGTACAAATACGTCAAGTTAAATTTTAAAAAAAATAACATAATTTTAAAACATGGTATAGACTAAATAAATCTATTTTTATGAAGTAGTTGCATAATCAGTAGCGTACGCAGGGGGGAGCAGGGGGAGCGGCCGCTCCCCCTCTGGTAATTTTTAGCAAAGTGGCGCCTTTTTAGAAACTTTTTAAACTCAAAGTTTTAAAAATTGATATTTGTTAAAAAATTATCTTTGGTCGGCACATCTATGCAAATCACAAGGTTTATTTCATGCAGCAATTAATTATATCAGTAATAGACTAGTAGAGACAACGTTTACAACACGTATTAGCAGCTGTATCAGTTTGTCATTACGATGCAATTACTTTATATATACAGTTTAAATCGTGTAATTTATTTTTTTTTAATTACAATACAGACACAAATACAACTAATGTGGCACCTCTATTTAAATTTACTTATGGGCGAACTGCGTAGCGGTGGGGAAATTTTGACAAGGTCAACAACGTCTTCACGATAAAGTAGTAGTATTATGACAGTTTAATTACGATTACAAATTATATGAAACAGTATCAACTTTCTATTAATTATTATTTTAGTTTACTCGATCTAGATCTATATTATATTTGAATAATGCTGTATTTTGTATTAAAAAACAACTCAATTTAAACTAACACTGATCGCACAGTTAATTATCCGCTACTTATTTAAATCTATTTTCGAATCAGTATACATGCGTAATTGAATATGTATGGGGTCGTCCATAAATGACGTCACACTCGTAGGGGGGAGGGGGTCCGTAATTTTGTGACGGTGTGTGATGGAGGGGGGGGGGGTGGTTCAGATGGTGCGACGTAACACTTTTGCATTATAAAAAAGCAATGTTAGAAAACGAATTTTAGACGTTATTTTGCGTTTTTAGAAAACTGTTTTAATAAATTGTAATAACAATTGATTAACATACTCTATTTTGACAGAGTTCAGACAAGATTTTGGAAATATAGCTGTTTAAAAAAATCAATTTTGAGGGGGGGGGGGGGGGGTTGTAGGCTGAGGTTTGACGTAATTTTAGGGGGGGGGGGTCTGGTTTTTTGTGACAAGGTGTGACGGAGGGGAGAGGGGGAGGTATGGATGACCCCTATGTTTAGAACAGTCATCTAAAACTGACGCTATGTTCACTCTGAGCTGGTTATCCACCCCCACCTCACCACAACAATTGTGTAGAGCGACATTAATGTCACACCTAGGTATACGCTGGGTTGGATAATTGACCTAAAGTGACCGGACAGTGGTGAATGAAGTTAAACCCCTTCTCACCCAACCCACCTAGAGCTGATCTGTTAAGTACATATGGGAAAACGCGTAATGATGTACGAAAGTACCATGCCGAAAGAATCATTGCTTTTGAAACATAAATCTCTTTGAATATTGTTTTTGCAATTACCAGTAAAAGGTGCGTGAGCAATACAATGATTATAACCCATACCCTTCTCATTATGTTAAAAAATTATCTTTAAAGAACACAAAAAAGGCTTTAGCAAATTTTAGTTATATGTAGGTTAATAATCCGAATGTTTTACTTTTACATTGAAAAGCTGGCTTTTATACCAACTCTTATTTAAAAAACTTTCATAATGCTGTAATACTTTAGCATTTATGATGACAATATATTTAATTCTGATTGTAGACAAAATATTTTTGTAAAAACGAATAGTGTTAAACTACTTTATTAGAATTTTAGGTAATTATTGATTTGTTTAATAATAAAATGTGTAGACATATACATATTTATATTAAGATATTGATAGTTTCCCCTTTTCGATTGTCTTAATAAATGTCCCAGGAATTATTATATAATTTTTTTTTACAAGGATTACGAAACAGATTATGCTGCGTTCATTGTTTTTTTGTTGTAATGTAATATATATATATATATATATATATATATATATATATATATATATATATATATATATATATATATATATATATATATATATAGACTTATATAGAAGATATTTCAAATTCGGCGCCTTTTTTGCTATTTTCGCCCCCCCCCCCTACACCATAAACCTGGATACGCCTCTGTGCATAATATTTTGTTGACAACAAAACTGTATGCATCACATAATAAATAACACTTACATGCTATGCACCTAACAAACGAAGTGGTAACCCCGCTTGAAGATCCATCAATCACTCTAACTTTAAATGTGCATGTGGAGTTTTCATACATGTATCCCTCACATCTGGAGGGGTAATTTACTTTGCAAGCGGCGTCACAATCCTTTAGACAAAAGCATACAAAATAAAATATAATCTCCACCTCTAGAAATCACTAATCACTCATTATTACTCAAATGTGTGAATGCTTTTTTGAAGAGAATGATTAATCCCCGATGTTGTGATTATTCTGTTTTATTACTAGAAATAAAATGGGCCATAATATCAAATATGTTTATATACCATTAAAAAAAAAAATCAGACGTTATAGTTTAGTCAGTTGTTACAACCGACTGTCCTATTGACTATTTCATCAAACATATTTTGAATAAAGACCTATAACAAATACATTGAATCTTTAATTTGTGTGTGTTTTAGGGGATAATACCAGAAATACAAATTTTAAATTTGGCTAAAGCTGAGAAGTACATTTACAAAAAGCCGTGTTTAACTTTTGCTCTATTGAAAAAACACTTAAGTTTACTATCACTACATTAAAGAAATTGCCTATTTTCAAGAAAAAAAAACATATTTACCAGATTTGTAATAGGTTGTGCTTGAACTAGAAAATGCGATTTTAGAGAGTAGAAAATTTGTTAAAAATTATAAATAAGTAAATAAATTGGCCTATATATATATATATATATATATATATATATATATATATATATATATATATATATATATTTATTTATTTATTTATTTATTTATTTATTTATATATATTTCTATTTATCATCATTTTCCTTTTCGTGCCAAAGACACATAGGGCAGATGAAAAAGAATCCATCTGCTTTACATATATATATATATATATATATATATATATATATATATATATATATATATATATCTTACCCAGTCTTTTACTGCAGATAAACGGATAGTTGTTGTAGCACCTGTCGTCGTTCCATCGATGTTTGTACTGGGCATATGGCAGCATGGTGGCGCAATCACTCCCCAGATTCCAATAGCTGGGCTCCAGTTGGTGTATGTCACACATGACCTGTCCGCCCATCTCCAGGCTCCTTCCCTGAGGTCATCACTCAAACCAATCCAGATCTCCGTTGTTAAGTTACTCAATTGGCCTTAAGTTTAAAAAAAAAGTAAAGATATATTAAGTTTATAATAAAGAAAAAGGTAAAGTTCCTTTTCCAACATGACGGTCAATGTGGCTAATGAGTTATAGACTTCTGTGACATCGGAATATAAGCAGATAATGTTGTCAACACTATACCCAGTAGCTTTTTATTCCTTGCCATTAATTAGGTACCATTCAGAGGTAGGTGAATTCAGGGATGATGTACCGACGTTAACTATGGTTATAACTCGATACTTTTGGGTTAGCAGTCGTATGCTCTACCACACAACCCAGGTTGTTATATGTGTGTAATGTATACCTAATGCAAATTACAAAATAAAGATTCAACACAGATTAAGATTAACCCGATGCTATTGTATGAGTTTAGTTTTAGAGTTTAGAAAGATTTACACATGAAATAACCGTGACACACAAAAAACAATACATGCTAATTCAAGTTATAAAAATAAATACCATGTTTGATATTTTTATAAATAATAGCGTGCCATTTTAAATAATTCACCTTAATTCTTATGCGACACATTATAGTATTGTTTGTCGTTTTTATTGTAATGTTGGACGTGATTTCCTCCAACATTATTCATTATAATATGTCAATTAGTTATTGGCCCTTGACTCTAATTTCAGCCTGCTTTTCGTTTTTGATTTAAGGGGGCAGTATCACCCAGACTAAGGGAGGGAAACAAAAATATTCACACAAAAAAACTATTCGACATACATATGTCAAAATTTTACAGCAGTAGTAACGTTTCATCTGCTATAATACAGTATATAAATTGTAGAGTATATGTATAGCAACATATTTTCAAAAAATTATTTTGTTAATATTTTATTACATTTTGAATTTTTTTGTGAACAATTTTTTGAAACCATAAGTAAAGTACTTAAAATTTGGTATAAAGCTTCCTTGGGTTAATGACTTTAGATCAGGGGTCGGCAACCTTTTAAGACGGAAGAGCCAAAAGTTACAATTTTCAAAATTTCCCAGGTTTTAAAGAGCCACTATTTTTTTTTTATTTCAATATTTTATATTTTATTAGGATTAGGTAGATAAATATGAGTTGTTATTTAAAATAAATAGCTTCATATATGAAATAATATTTATTCATATAAAAACATACGCTTGTTTTGTCGGAATAATGAAATTAGTATTAAAAAAATAAAAATACAGGACTATCCCAATCCATTTTAGAAGCAAACTTTTTTTTTTCTTTACGGACACCACTGGCTCAGGAGATGTCTCCCGTTAGTCAGGCAGGTTTCAGCACCGCAAACTCCGACCAACTGGCTTGAATATTGGTTTGATTACCGTGTATCGGTCGCTTCTGTTCTTCGGCTATCATCTGACTTCCAGCCCACTGAACGCAGGGTGATCTAGTACCCCAATGCCCAATACCGCCCAGTACCCGGCTCAACAGTAGGAAGCTAATAACTAAAAAAACTTGGACAATGGACGGATGTTAGGGCTGGGCCCGGTGCTTAAGCGGCTGTACGTATACTTTCTACTGCACATATTTCTCAATGTTCTCTGATGAGTTTTTTCTTCTTTTTAAACTTGTGTTTCTTTACATTATAATATTTGTTATGAGTTTTGAAAATGAAATTATTTAAATATTACTTTTGTGCAAGGAGCTGGAGAGCCGCGTCTTGGCATCAAAAGAGCCGCATGCGGCTCGCGAGCCGCAGGTTGCCGACCCCTGCTTTAGACGGAACAAAAATCACAGCAATGTAATGAGGGATACATTTTTTAGAAAATATCAATTTATTTGGTCTGACTTTGAAAAATTCTAAAAATTGCAAAATTTGTCGCAATGGATATCTTCTAGTTCCAGCGATAGGCTATCCTGTTATGCATCTCCCAGTGTATTTTCAGCAGGAAGGGCCTAAATGTTGGCAAACCGCAGCCACAAATTACTTAGTAAAAATTTTTTGGTTAAATTATTTATAAAAAATGTTTGCATCATACCGTTAACTTTCTTTTATGTGCTTTTTTATAGCTCCTTATTAATTATTGTTATGGTAAAAAATGTATGTGTGTATGTGTAATTGTTTTTTTGGCACATTTTTTCGTCAATTTTCAAATGTCTGGGTGATACTGCCCCCTTAACGCGCTTACAGCTTGGTGTTTTCTAGGGTCTCCAAGAAGAGAATTATATATATAGATTGCTTCCATAGTTCTTGTCCACCCAAGAACAATCTACAAGGCAGCAGTTGTTTAATTTTCGAGTTTTCACTAATACATGTGTTTTTGTTCCAAGCTATCGAACTTCATCTGCCCAGTAGCGTAGCGAGGGGGGGGGGGGGCGGGGGGGGGGGACATATGTCCCCCCGCCGACCTTAGGGGGCACCAAAATGGGTTGGAAAAATAAATTGAAAGGTTGAGGAGGTGCAAATCGAAAGTTTGAGGGGGGGGGGGGATGGGGCAAATCGATATCTTGAGGGGGGTGCAAATCGAAAAGTTTGTCCCCGGGCACCGGGAAGGGTTGCTACGCCTCTGCATCTGCCCCAGGTTTCAAAATCAGGGGCCCGTTGTGTAATATTTAAATTAATGAGAAGAAATAAGCTAAAATCAAAGTGTAAAAAAATATACAAAACATTTTTAAAAACCTATATTTTAATTTTCGTTACTACAATACGCAAAACATAATGAACGTATTAATGAACGTCTTAAAGACGTTACAATTATTTTTTTTAAATGAACAATTATACATATAAAAAGCCTATTTAACGATTGTAAATGTAAGATTTTATCTACGTTAGATAACATTTTAAACGAGCTTGATTTTGTTGAAAAGTTTGCTAATATTTTAAACGAAAGTTTCTTGTACCTGTTAAGTATGCCTGTTCATCGGCGCTTGAGATTGTAACTAAATTCCCTCCAAAAGACTCGCAGGCGTCCCTTGCATTAGTCCAGTTTTTAAAAGTAGAGGTTTCAAATCTGTAGCAGAAGTTGGTGCCTGCACGTAGTACCCATCCAGGGCCACAGTCTGGAAAGTTAAAGATGTTCTCATTTGTTACAGAAACAGTGAAAACACTGAACCAGGAATCAAACTGGAGACTTTTGTGTTATAAGTCTACCCCTCTACCGCTATGTTGTTAGTGTTCATTTTTGAATAATTTATCATTATATATATATATATATATATATATATATATATATATATATATATATATATATATATATATATATATATATATATATATATATATATATATACATTATATATATATATATATATATACATTATATATATATATATATATATATATATATATATATATATATATATATATATATATATAAATATATATATATATATATGTGTGTGTGTGTGTGTGTGTGTGTGTGTGTGTTTGTGTGGGTGTAGGATATGTATAAATAATTTAAAAATGGTATAAAACGCACAAATATGTACGTATAATATGGTTTTTTTATACATTACTCTGGGTAGGGGCCAGTTCCCACGAAGTAATAGAACACTTCTGAAACACTTCTTATAATGAGGTTGGTGCTGTAAGCACTTACCCTGAGCATATGATATAGTGAAGAGCAAAACAAGAGCAGCTAATGTATTCATGATTTCTTGTTTTCTGCAGAGGAATTGAATTGTTTTTTTAAAGTATTTTTAAGAATCTCGCTAACGCTCTCTTAACAATCTAGTTAAACGTTACGAAACTATAATTATTAAAGTACTACAAATGAAAAATCATGCAAATGTGCAATATTCTTATAAATATAAAGGAGGCAAAAAAAAAACTAAAATGATATGTGGGGAATAAACGTACTTGTATCTTTAAAATAAAGGCGGAGGAGATAAAATTTCTAGGCACAATCGGACAAGCACCACTAAAGAGATGGTTTGGTTGCAGGAATTTTAGGTCGATTAAAACGAATAACTATATAAATAAATTACTATTTTTTTTCAATAAGATAAAAAAAATCAATTAAAAAATGAAAAGACAATTTCTAAAGTAATTGTTAAGAAAAAAATAATGTCGTCGAATTAGAGTAATATATTTATTTTTTATTGTTTTTTTCAGTAAATTGTCATTTTCTGAGATATTACGTTTGAGAGAAGGCAACATATTATATATATATATATATATATATATATATATATATATATATATATATATATATATATATATATATATATATATATATATATTCATATACATATATATATATCCTTCACAAAATTACTTATTAACACATGTAAACGTTATAAAAATCTATTATAAAAAGAAGTTAACTTAATGTATTACATTTTTTGAATTACTAAATGTCAACCTTAAAATACTAGTTATAAAAAAAAATATTTTTGAAACTATCTAATACATTGCTTAAAGACAACAGTTCATAGTACTAACCAAATATTATTAGCGATTAAACTGCCAGATAATACTACAGCAGCGCATGCAGTCCTTTTTATACGTTAATTTTAAATCAGCTGCCAATCGTATTTCTATAAACCCACACGTTGTTAAAACCCAGAGGAGTGCGTGGGACTATTTTGAATAAGTTATACATGCAATACAAAAGAAATAGAATAAAATTATCTCACTCCCACACATTTTATAGACAACTCTTTTTAGTATAGGTACAGTTTTAATTTATTCTATATATAATTTTTAATTTATTCTATGTATATATATATATATATATATATATATATATATATATATATATATATATATATATATATATATATATATATATATATATATATATATATATAATCAGATGTTAAAGTAATGTTTACGAGCTAAGTTTCCCAGCCCACTCTAATTAAACAACCGAATGGCTGAAGTTTCAAAGCGATCAATTTCACTTTCATACGTAATGGTCGATCCATGCAAAATACCCCAGTAATAAAACTGCTTAAGAATAAACCTCTTTGTTCAACGCTATTTGCACACATAAAAAAACAGCCACCGCGACGGTGGGGGCGACAGTGAGCGTAGGTGTCGTGCTGTCAAATTCAACCACACACGCCAAGCGACAAGAAAGAGATTTGGCTTCGGTGTATCAACTTTAAGCGCCTGTGACAAGACATTAAATCATCACCTGAAACGACCTTACATTATATCTACCTTGTTGTGTGGGAGAGGTTGATCAGGGTGTTAAAGTTTGTCCATATAAAATTAAATTTGCATGCTGTGCGTTTTTTTTTTTGAGTTATTAAGAACTAGCGTACCCGTCCCCGCGCGTTGCGATCAATTTCATAGAAGAAAGTCTAACGCAATATATAAGAAGGGTTTCATCAATTCTTAGACGCCTGATCTTGTTTTGTAAAAGTTAGTTATTTAAATGTAAACAATGCCTGCGCTTGAATCGTAAATATCGGGACACGTGTTTACCTACACTAACGCATGAAAATCTTGAATGTACGTTAATCACTAACAGAAATAATGCGGTGGAACACACTTTACTGACCGCCCATGTGTCAGTGACGTATAAGGGCGATCTGTGGATCCCCCGATTACACTACCGCAGAGGCGCTGCATACGGCCCCTGGCTCCTTAAAACTAACATAGGCGCCATAGTGCTCACATGATAACCCAGAGCGCCACATAGCATCCTGAAACAATTATACAGATTGCGCTATTCGCTTAAGTTACACAATTCACGCCTGATTCAATTTAGTGAGCGTTTGTAACGCCCCATCCTATTCATTGTCTATTACACTGTTTAGAACGAACGTAGTCGCCATAGCATTAAAGGGAAAGACCATGGCGCCAAATTGCATCCTGCCGGGGGGAGGGGGGGTTGCCCATTCAAAATTAAATCCCCCTTCCAGGAGTATTCTCAACATCTTCCCAAAGTTTCATGGCGATGTGATGAGAGGTGTAGTAATGCATAAAAGACAAACAGACATACACACACACAAATACAAATACATTGCTTTATATATATATATATATATATATATATATATATATATATATATATATATATATATATATATATATATATATTGATATAAATAGATAGATGACTCATTGCAGAGTGTACACACTGCTTCCTTATTATTAAACAAAAAAGTGTTCGTTGTGAGCAGATTTACACATCCCGTTAATATGAGTCGATTTTTTTAAATAGTTTATACTGAAGTGGGACTTCATTGAGTTTTTTCATCCATTTCTGTAACACATTACCAAAATAAAAATAACGGCTACAATTTAGTTTGTAGCATTATTAAAAAAAAGATCATTCCGTCATACATATCCGAAATCCTACTCCCACTCGCCTTACACCGAACCAAATTCTAAACTCCCTCCATTCTAGGAGGGTACGTCGTTTAAGAACAAACCCTATTGGATATGCGATATTCTTGCGTAGTCAGAAATAGCAAATCAGTATCTATATATATAATTCTCTTCTGGGAGCCGTTAGAAAACAAGCTGCAAGCGCGCCTTTGCAGTCCCCTCTCTTCCTCTCTATCGCTACCCCCCCCCCACCCCCCCACCACCACCCCTACATTGCCTGGTGAGTTGTAGTTCACTCTAAATGTTTACATTTTAAAACCATAGAGCCGGGTTTGGTGACGGCTATTAGGGGCAGATAATTTAGTTTGAAACGATTTTAAAAATAGAGGAGTTAACTAAGAGGAGGCTGCTTTCACGGGGGGGGGGGGGGTGGGGAAGGGGGGTTAGTGTTTTAAAGCACATATTTTCAGTGGCAGCATTGGTACTGTCGCATTCACAAATTATGAATTACTGAAAAGTAGAGAAAAAAAAAACAACTAAATAGCGGCGTATGATATGCCGCGGGTCGGCTCGTTGTTTTAAAGTAACTTCTGTTCAGAGATTCTTTCCGGCATCTCTTCAGTGGACCCATTCGTCCGAAGCACGACCACCTAACGTCTCCGCCCAACACCACCCTCTCGCCCCGCTCGAACAAAATATAATGTATATAGAATAATTTATATAGAATTTGTATGACTGTATATCAAATGTAATAACATATAAATAGAAAAAAATACTTTTAATTGTGTTCGCCACCTCCCTAAAAAAATTGACTTCCCCTGATAGCTTTAACTTCCACGCACCCACCCCCACATAAGGAGAAAATATCTGAAAATATCTGAAAATAAACCGGGAGTGATCTCCCCTAAACTTTCTCGAATATTCTAATATAACACTGCGTGGGATGGCAACTCGGAATATAGACATGATTTTTGTTTACTTAAACTTTTAAAAATAGAATAAAAACTAGTAGAAAAAACGATTTGCGCACCAAGCGAACGCCAAAACAAAATGTGCATAATAGTACGCAATATTATTAGTACTTTATAAATTTACATGCGTTTTTTGAGAATTCGGAATTAGCTAAACTTAGTACTTCCGGTCAACGGAAATTACTCAAAATTTGACAGAAGGTAGAGAATTTGATCTTTTACTTATATGTGAAATTTCATTTATCTATTTGAAATAGTACTCAAGTTATAGGCTTTTGAAAAATTCAAAGTAGAAAAAGTACCATATCCGGTTATCGGAAATCGCTCAAAAGTTGATAAGGATCTACGATTTTGATAAAATACCTATATATGAAATTTCATCAACCTAGCTGTAACAATACTTAAGTTATCGTGTTTACATACACACAGACACACACACAGACACACACACACACAGACATACGGACAAGATTGCAAAATTATGTTTTTCCGTATCAGTGAGGTGTAAAACGTCGAGATTTGTAAAAATCTCGATTTTTTTATTTGCACGATTACAATACTTTCTCTATACTTCGTATATACGAGAAAGTAAAAAGCAGATTTTCTGCGTTAGAAATATCAATAGTTCACCAGAAAATCAACTTTCCCAGACGAATGGGAAGTCAGAGAGCCATTGATTTCGACCATAGATTTTCCACCCAACACCTTCGCTGTCATATTCCATATGCATAATACGGTGGACTTTCAAAGCTTATACATTATATGGAACACGTTTTTAATAAATAGCATAGATGGCATTTGGGGGGTTAGATGGATTAATAATTTTCAATTAATTTCAATGCCGCATTGAGATACGATTAAATTGAATCCGTAACACAGGGCAAAACTATTTTTTTTCATCTGACTCTAGATCTTTTTTCCGGTTTAAACCGAATTTTAAGCGCTCGTTCAAGATTAAGTGCACCCAGTGTCTTGGGGTTTCTCAAGCGTAAAGTCCGCCATATTGGGTGTCGTAGAGTAGGAGTAAATATGGCCGCAGTATAGTAGACGATGGTTTAAACAGCAATTATTGCACGCACATGGAATAGAGGCTGAGCTCTACAACAAGTGAAGCGATGAGGGGGTGGAGGTGGGAGGAGTTGAAGTTTTTGTCCTTAGAAATAATTCATACACATTCCGACCGATTCGAATTCAACTGGTGTCTCCACCCACGTCCACTTGCTACGTCATGGATGTTAGATAGGTTTAGGTTACCGAAATCTTACTCGACAGGTTTAGGTTACCGAGATCTTACTCGACACGTTTAGGTTACCGAAATCTTACTCGACAGGTTTAGGTTACCGAGATCTTACTTGACTGGTTTAGGTTACCGAAATCTTACTTGACTGGTGTAGGTTGCCGAAATCTCACTTGACTGGTGTAGGTTACCGAAATCTCACTTGACTGGTGTAGGTTACCGAAACTCTTAAAGATATCTCACAGAACAGAGGTCGTTGTGGGACGATTTACTGTTAGACAGGGGCGTACCGAGGGGGGGGGGGGGAGGTACATATGTCCCCGGGAGCCGAACCTAGGGGCACCAAAATAAGCTCATTTTTAGCTGCTATTTTGAATTATAAATAAAAAACATATATGGCGGGGGGGGGGGGGGGCGTCAAATTGAAAGTTTGTCCCCGGGCGCCGGTAGGGGTTGCTACGCCTCTGCTGTGAGGGATTGTATGTGTAAATGTAGTGTTGACGAACCCCGTGACTGACCTAAAATATATTATGTTAGATGCACGTGATTTAAGGACGGCTTAAGTTTTGCTGGAATTTCAGGAGGACGATGTGGCCTAATTGAATAGAGCCAGCCTGGTAACACTTAAGTCTCGAGTTCGAGTTCGGGTTCAAGTCAATTATCGTCCTTGAGTCCAACCAGCTCTGATAGTTAATTTACTCACGTTAAGGGAAAGCAGTGGCGTCAGGGCATATTGCTGATAGCATTATCCCTTCATATGCCGAGATCTCTGAAAGAGATTAACACTAATGCATCTGCCCATGTGTCTTGGACAAGAAACGGGAAAAGATTATGACCTGAGTTTGAGAATTCTAACAATTGGATTTGTGTTTAAAAGAATGTGTGTTGTTTAATAATAATGTAGTCGTGTTTCTTTCAAACATTAGTTTGGGTGGAGGTATTTTAAAACTGCGAACGGACTATTCTGTAAATTTTTATTTAAATTTAACTCGTATTTCTGTTCGTCTAGAAATGTGGCAGTTCTCCTCCTCCCATCCCCCCATTCGTCGATGAATGACTAAAAATCAATGATGATGACGAAATGATTGGTAGGGAAATGAAAAAAGGGAGCTTAAGGTTAGAAGAAATGTTAGAATGTTAGAAGAAATTGATTTCCTTTTTGTATCCAAAACATTTGCGTTAATAATCATTCCAACAAGTTTTTCTATTATTAGACGATCGTCGAACTTGGTCAACATTGACTTACTTGACGTGACTCAATCATGATATGCTATCGAAGAACTTTTGACGGCAGTTACACCTGTCTACCGGACTTAGTTTTAGGCAGCTCTCTTTATTTGATCCTCTTGATTTTCCTTCCACAATCTTACTCAATGATTGTTTTGTCGGGCCTTCTTTTCTTTTGGGGTCATCCATTTATGATGTAAACACGGGGGAGGTGGGCGGGGATCCGAAAAAAAATCGACTTTGGTGGACGCGTGTGGACTGGGGGGGCGGGGGGAGGGGGTTCGGGTCAATGTGGATGTCCACGTGCAGAATTAAACCACAAAATACTGAAATTTGATAAATTAAAAGATACATTTTAAAATGCCAATAAAATGTAGACTATACAATAATTAAATCGGCAGTAAATGTATCAGTAATGTAGATGTTTACCACCCACGATTGGTGTTTCAAGTTTATTTTTAAACATTTCAAACAATTGAATCTAAATCATAGTAGGCCTACATTATTATTTTGTGTCAAAGCCTAAGATGATGTAGATCTACTCTTTTTTTTCAAAGGACAAAACTCAAAACAACCACGTTACAATTACATATGTAAGTATCAGTGTGTGTATAAAGTGCAGTGTTTTTTCCAGACTTTGTTCTCCGAGGGAATGGCACTTGAAATTATTGGGGGTTAGACTTTTTTCTGGGGGGGGGGGGGCGGACAATGTTAAATGTATATATTTTCTATATAAATTCCATTTCGTTCGGGGGGGGGGGGGGCGGCGGTAGACTTTCTTTTGGGGGAGAGGGGGGGAGTCATGCACCCCACCCCCCCCCCCCCCCCCCCCCCGAAGAGATACCACGAAGAAACTGTGATAACGTGCTCGCTTGGTAAGGTGAGTAGGGCTAACGATAAGCTCGTCCACAAAAAAGGGGCAGAGGCGTTTTGTTATGGAAAAACATGCATCGTAAAATTGAGTAAAAGTACTATTAATACATCACGTTGATTAGCCGAATTTACCCGAACCTATATAGTGGTTGTTTGCAAGACAGACACAGATGCCAGCAAATCGGACTACAGCATTTTCAATTTAAAAAAAAAAAAAGATGCATCACTGCCTGCGATCTCTGACTTTTTATAACAAATAGTGGTTAAAATAGCCATTAAAAATCGAGAGGCAGGGTATATAGCTTCCATGCGCGATCACTCTTTCAATAAAGAGCACGTTTAGACAGTCTTAGCACATTCACCCGGTACGTTAACACGTCGTAGACTTACGGACATCTTGGAAAAAGTTTAACTCATAATTATTATTTAGGACTAGTAATCGTTGTTACCGAAAATATCAAATCCCTATTTTACTTTATTAATGTACACATTGCATGTAAATGAATTAGTAATTTTGTAGCATGTATTGAGAGGTCTATTAATTTTTTGTGGACGTCCTCAAATGGGGAGGGGAGTGGGGGCGGGTTTGTCGAAAGTTGAGGTGTGTGGACAAGGGAGGGGGAAGGGGAGGGGGTCTAAAATCACAATATTTTTTTGTAGACGTCATAAATGGACTCCCCCTTTCCTCTGCGGGCTCCAGGTTAGAGACTGCCTCATGATGATTTCGTCTTGTCTTTTGTTGCTGAGCCGGCCCGTCCTCATTTGCGTGTTTTTTTTATGAATTTATATTGTAAAATACATAACGCAAGATTTTATTTAGCTAAATCCAATCGTAGGCAAGGCTAATATCATAAGGTTTTATAACCAGTCATCCGCGGGGAATCGCTGAGTATAAAATAAATGATCACGTCTCGCACGGAGTAATTGCCTCGATGTTTACACAGCAACACACAATTTCAATACAACGGCGCGATCATTGACGTTGTCGAAAGTCATAGTTACGACCTATGGTATGATCGAAGGGAGTGGGTGGTTAATGGGAGTACGGTTATGGTAATGTTTTAGTGAGACGTATAGGTTAAAGGTAAATTCGTTATGTTTAATTTTAAACATCTAGATGGAAGGCACGAGTTGGTAAAATGTATTCTCATATAGAGTTGTGTGAAATAGTATGAACAGGTGTGGACAGGTTTAGACATATAAACTACTCATTAAGAAACAGCTGAATCTTTATATTTTATATATATATATATATATATATATATATATATATATATATATATATATATATATATATATATATATAAATAAAAATAAAAATAAAAATAAAAATATAAATATAAATATAAATATAAATATATAAATATATATATATATATATATATATATATATATATATATATATATATATATATATATATATATATAATGAAGATCTAAAATAAAGTGTGTTTCTTTTAAATTCCATATAGAAATGATTATACGTTTTAGGAAAAGCCTGTTTTAATTAATCCTTTTTTGTCTATCTCAGGCTTTAGCTTCAAACAATTGCTAATTCAAATTAGAAAAAACTCTGTAAAAATTGCTATTCTCTTTGGATTTACTTTTCCTATCTTTCATGATAAACTGCAATTCATTTTTTTTTCACAGCCGATTGTATTATAGTTCATTAAGTACCAGAATACTGTGTATTTCTACCGTGCATCTTTTCAGCCAATCCTGAAATTATTTTCGTTTTTGTCTTCATATTGCTGAACTAATGAGTTCATGCGTCCTTTCATGGTTGATTGCGTTTAACAGCTAGCTGGTTTCATTTAAAGTTCGCTATGCTCCAGTGGTTTCGGTAGGACTCCGTAGGCGTCTACTGATGTATTCAAATGTGTGAATTTTTACTAAAGACTTTTTTATTAAAAAAGAGTCAGGTTTTAAAAAACTGTAAAGTACGTAATTTTATAGTCAGCCAAACTGTATATTAAACGGATTGTATAAAGTGGCTTAAACTTATTATTTTATCTTCATGATATTCATTCGTAATGTTTCTCAAACATAACTGAGCATTTCTTGTCAACATATTGTGCTCCATATTTCCCGTTCACTCAGATTTCAGCTTGCGTTATTAGTACACCCGCTGAATCAAGTAAAACATATTTTAAATTAATAATAATTAATGTGCATATATTATTTCTATTTAGGGGTCATCCTTTAATTACTTCACGCTTTTTTTTTAACCTCCCCCCTACCCTTCGTCACACATCATCACAAAATGCCAGACCCCCACCCCCTAAAATGAGGTCACACCTTAGCCTACAACCCCCCTCAAAATTGCAGTTGAATTTTTCTTAAAATACGATACGTTTCAAAAATAAAGTCTGAATTATGTCAACATAGAGTATTTTAATCAATTCGTATTAAAATTTATTAAATCAGTTTTCTAAAACGCCAAATAACGGCTAAAACTCGTTTTCTAACATTGCTGTTTTATAATGCAAAAGTTTGACGTCACACCATCTGACCCCCCCCCCCCCCCTCATCACACACCGTCACAAAGTTACGGACCCCTACTCCCCGTTCGAGTGGGACGTCATTTATGGACGACCCCTTAAAGCAATGTTTTATTTTTAATTTATAGAAAATCGATATGTTATAATCCCTTATAAACTTCCAGACTTTTTCAATTTTGAATTGCGACTATGAATTAACGCGATTCGTCGTAATGGTCTTTACTTAGTTAGGCAGATCATAGTAAAAATAAAACATTGTATTTCTATTATAATATCGTATCTTGAATATTGCAGGTAGTAGAATGTTATCTTACTGATGGGGTACTTGAACACTACACAAGTGTCTACGTAATTATAAAACGTTATATTTAACAATATATAGTTTCGTATATAGTTTCATTTTTACACAATCATCTAGAGCATGGGTTCCCAAACTTGGGGTCGCGACCCCCAGGATGGTCGCATGGGGCTTTCTGGGGGTTCGCCAACTGGTAGACTAAACCCTAGCAATGAAAAAAACAGATATATATTTAGAAACATATCTGAAATTCGGCTTTATTAAAATCACTGGAAATGGAATAGAGAAGAAACAATGTGTACTGTTGTTCTCAGCCATGAGTCTATGAAACCTTCTAAACTAAAACGTCATTTTGAGACGTCATTCGGAACACAAAAAAAGATATGGAGTTCTCTCGTCGACATGAAGCAAGTGGCAAACGTCAGAGACTTGATCGAACAGGAAGTTTTCTTCAAAGAAACACATCATTAGTGCAAGCATCATATGAAGTCGCATTAGAAATTGCCACGCAAAAAAACAACTCACACAATTTGAGAAAATCTCATCGAACCGTGCATGTTGTAGATGGTGAAATTCATTCTTAGTGATTCCAGTGCAGTAAAAATTCAACAAATATCTCTGTCTAATAATGCTATAAAGCGGCATTTAGCAGACATGTCCGTAGATGTAAAAAAAAGAAATTTTGAATAAAATCAAATTTCATCGATTTTTGATTTTCAAGTTGATGAATCAACACACGTGAGTTCGTGTTCGCAGTTGCTTGTCTGAGAAATATATTCATTCAGATGATAGCAAAGAAGAGTTGCTATTTTGTGAAGATATAATGAAGAAAATAAATACGTTTTTTTTTAAAACTGGATGATTAAAATGAGAAAACAGCTGCAGGGTTTGTACGGATGGTGCCTCATGTTTGGGTCAAAATAAGGCTTTCAGAAAAAAAGTAAAAGAGTTAGCTCCCTAATGAAGGGGAATCCACTGCATGATTCACCAGTATGCCCTCGCCAGCAAGACTCTTCCAACTCCATTGCTAATAAAAGTCGTAATTTTTTTTTTAATCTGGAGCCCTAAACACCCGTCTGTTTCAAGAACTGTGCAAAGACATGAATAAAGATCACGAGGTTATACACTATAGTAAGCTTACTGTCAATAGGAATTGTGAATCGTGTTTTTGAATTGACATATGAAATCAAGTTGTTCTTGGTAGTACAAAGGAAACAAGACATATTGATATTCATTAACGACAAAGAGTGGTTGGAGAGAGTAGCATACCTAGCAGATATATTCGAACATCAACATAAGCTTAACTTGAAGCTTCATGGGAAATGAACGAATATTATCTCTTTTCATGATAATCTCTTGGCAAGTTTATCAAAACTTCAAATTTGGCAAAGAAAAATACGTATTGGAAATATTGCCATGTTTGAGAAACTCTGCAGTGTGGTAGATGTTTCTGATTGTGACATAAATAAAATTTGGAAAGAGGATTCTGTGCATCTTGAATTTCTTGAAAACGAACTGCGGCGTTATTTTCCCTGAGCTGAAAGAAGAAGAATCCTCATTGTCTCGTGAACCATTCTCTGCTTCCCTTGATGTTGCCAGCATTCCCGTTGAATTACAAAAAGAATTCTTAAAATTGCGGAATGATTCCGCGTATCTAATCGTATTAAATGAAAAACTGCTCAAACAATTTTGGTGTAGTATGTACCATTTATACCCAAACGTGAATCGATTGCCATTTGAGTTTCAATTCCTTTTGTGTCTACATATCTTTGCGAGAATAGATTTTCAACACTTCTCCAATTAAAAACAAAACAAAGAAATAAATAAATTAAATGCTGAGAAGGATATGAGGTTGGCGTTAACAAAAACTCAACCGTGAATGTTGAGCCTAAAGAATAGCATGCAATTTCAGCCATCGCTTTTAATAGTTATCAAGAATGATTCATATTGAAATTCTACAGAAAATCGTATTTTAGTGCTTATTAATTTCCTAACGAATTTTGACTTTTTATTTCTGTGGGGGTCGCGGGTCACTTACTTTTTATAAAAGGTGGTCACCACTCGAGAAAGTTTGGGAACCACTGATCTAGGGAAAATTTCATTTAATCAAGTTTTGTAATAGGTTAACCGGGACCTAGTAACTAATATACAACATTTCGCTGCCGAATAAGGATTCATATTCCAAGGGAAACAATCTTGGTTTTATAGTCATTTTAATTGTACACTATAGTCGATGTGCCTCTATATACTACGCTTAACATGATTACTCTTTAAAGGTAGATAATCCATTTTAAATCAAGCGTTTACCGAAGTTAACTCCCTTTAATCCAAGGAAAATCCCATTTTCATTTCAATTAAAAACTAATTGTTACTAAGTATAAATTCAAACAATAAAAACATAATCTTGTATTATATTAATATTATCAATGATATTACCTTAATATTAATGTTAAAAAACTAAACAATCAATATTTCGTAGAGAAGATGGTAGATAATTAAGAAGACATACTGATTTGTTTTACTTTCTCGTATAGAGGAAATATTGTAATCATGCAAAAAATCGAAAAACATAAAAACGACGAATTCTTGTCAACAGAGCAAAATAGTATTAGGAACTTCTAAAGCTAAACTAGTTGTATTTATACTTATTATAAGGTATACCATTCGTTTTTAATCTACATATCTATATTTGCTTTATCTATGTTTTATTTAGTAATTCATAATTCTAAACTGTTAAATAATCAACGTTGGTCTGTTCAGAACAGTTGACTAACGAAATGAGAAATAAAAATATACAGTCAAAAAATTTGTTATGATAAACTAATTACACTGTAATTAACAACCTGCTGATCTTTATAGTACTTAAAACTGAACTATTTTTAGGTTGAAAGGCCTAGTAAATCAAGATACCTTGATTATTACAGGACTGAACAGCATAAGGCAAATCTTCTAAGAAGAGATACTTTAAATTGCATCAAATAACATCATGGTTTATTTCGTCTTTTTTTAATGTTATACAATACGTTTAATTACAATTAGTTTATTTTCTACGTGTTAAACGAGTTATTTACTCGCCAACCCAGAACAAATCCTTGCGAGTTTTGTATGGGGAAAAAGGAACCCCCCCCCCCCACCCACCTTCCTGAAACAAGTTCTTAGAACGGGTTCTCGCATCACTGACTTTTTTTACAGTTACTACTAAATCTGTTCCGGACTGTCGCTCTCTCACACACACACACACAAACACACACACACACACACACACACACACATATATATATATATATATATATATATATATATATATATATATATATATATATATATATATATATATACATACATATAAGGGTCACAAGATTGAAAGTTCACCCCTGGCACCAGGAAGTGTAGCTACGCCTCGGCGCTCAACCATCCACCTCCACTTTTATCTACCACTTGCCGTAAACCCTAAAAGCCTTTATGATGTAAGGTTATTGTGACACAAATTAAGTATAAGTGCCCACCATATGTCCCCTTTCTTCCTACAACTTACCTGACTCTCAAGAAGGGTTGTACAAAACGTGTGAGCGTAGCCCGCATCTCTCGCTTTTGATCTCCTAGACAGGTTTGACACTTAAAATGCCCCCCCCCCCCCTCCACCTCCTACTGAGAAAAAATCATAAAAGATGGGGCAGTGACAAGTCAAGTTGTAAATTGTCTGTCTTTTATTTACCTTCAGCAGGTGTTCAGGAAAACTGAAATTATTTGTCAAAACAAGCCATAAATACGTGCAAATAGTTTATCTGTACATTAAAAAAGCGAATTTTTTTCCCTTTAACATACCATATTTTAACCTTATGTAGTTTGTATCCTTACAGCGCAGAAAGCGTGCACACTGTACAGTGTAAACAAGTACCCAGTTTGAAGCGCCTGATTATGTATGAGTTAAACAGCCATGAAGATCACACATCTTTTCTCGCTGGTCTTGCTGATGAAGAGTTCTATGTTGCTTCCGTCACAGCTGATGAAGAGGCTTACATTTTCTTGACTTGCGGCAGCACCGACTACTCAAAGGTGGTGCCAAGAACACACAGGCAGAACTGCAAGGTTAGGGTTTGACCAGCTTAGGGACCTAGCATTTGTAAAATGATTTACCGCGTAAAAAAGTTATGCAAATGTCATTAAGAATAACATTTACTGTTATAAGCCAGATGTCAGTCAGTAAGTAGTCAGTCATTAGTCAGTCAGTCAGTAGGCGGTCAGTCATTTGTCTGTGGTCAGTCAGTGAATGTCAGTTAGTCATGTAGTGGGCAGTCAGTCAGGGGTCTGTTGTCAGTGGTGAGTTAGTGAGTCAGTCAGTGTTCAGTGATTAGTGGTTAATGGTCAGTGGTCAGTGGTCAATGGTCAATGGTCAGTGGTCAGTGGTCAGTGGTCAGTCACTCAGTAGTCAGTGAGTCAGTGAGATTGTGATCAGGGTCAGTCAGTCAGTGGTCAGTAGTCAGTCAGTTAGTGGTGAGTGAGTCAGTGGTCAGTGGTCAGTCTGTCAGTGTCAATGCTCAGTGGTCAGTCAGTGAGTGGTCAGTCGTCAGTCTGTCAGTGGTAAGTAAGCCAGTGGTCAGCCAGTCAGCTAGTAGTCAGTGGTTATTCTGCAAGTGGTCAGTCAGACAGCGGTCAGTCAGTCATTGGTCCGCCAATAGTCAGTCAACCAATAGTTAGACAGTTAGTGGCTAGTCAGCTGTCAGTCAGCCATTAGACAACCCTTAAATATGCTCAGCAATTTAAATTATGTGTATTGTTTACTTAGTTAAAACTCTTTAACATAATTTTGCAATTACTTTTCGAAATCAGGCTTTTGATAATGGTACAGTTACAAGGCGAATAAAGACAATAATTAGCGGAGCACAGCCCATCAAAAGGGTAAAGAATAAGAATGAGGAGTTTTTAATATTAGACAGGTCCTGATAAAAAAAATTTACAAAATGTATGGCCTATGTAGATGATTTCAACCTATACGTTGTTATAAACGCTTTTATAAATTAGAGTGTTTATTTTTAACCTGACTTGCAACTAATGCATGTATACGTTTTATTATAATTTTCTTTAAATAATAATTAGTGTGTGTTTGAACTCCTGGACATCATTTGTGACGAGTGCATGGCGATGTATGGGTCTACAGACATGAGTACACTGTCATTGGTCTGATCACAAGAGATATGAAGGTGAGAGAAGAATCAGAAGAATATTCATTGGGTTTTTTGCCAACGTTTTCCATCTAGTAATGGACAACGTGGCTTAGGCCTAGGAGGCAGAGTGCTCGTTTGCTTACCTGAAAGTTTAGAGTTGAAATCCGGGTCCGTCAGAAGAATGTCTCTGAGTCCAACTGATGGGTTCCAAAACTCATGTGAGGGAAAGTAAAGGTGGCTGGGTTAGATGCTGGCCACACCTTCACTTTCTATGCCGAGGTCAAGAGACATAAGAACTCTACTTCATCATCCTGATCTAAAGAGGATTATTTACTTCTTTATTACCAATCGAGTGATAATTATTGTCAGAAAATATCTTAACCAAAGATGTCCAATGTGTTTCTAGAAAAAGAAATATAATATTCTAACAAAGATATGTGACTGTATGTAGATGTTTGTTATCGAAAAGGACTTATATCTTTCCTAATATGAAGTGTAATATGATTATAGGACTATTAAGGTATTTGTAAAAACATCGGGTGGTATCTGCCTATGATCATTATACTATTTTCTCGTCTGCGCCCAAAACACATGGGGTGGGTGAAGTGGAGTTATTCTGTTTTAGTGATCTCGGTATAGTTAGGGATAGTGTGGTCAGCCTTAAGCACAGCGGCCTCACGCGAGTCAGGTACACATCAGAGCTATATCGACACAGGGACGTTCAAGAGACTCTGTTCCTGTATCCGAAATCAAAACTTTCGGGTTAGAAGTCGTAAACCAGTGGTACTATTTGTATGTATCACCAGGACACAGTGAAGGATTGCTACACCGGTGATCGTCTGGTAGGCAATGCCCAAATGAAGATTGTGGACGAGAAAACTAATACGGTAATCACGTCCAAAAACCGCGCTGGGAAATTGCTGTTTAAAGGTAAGTAAATGTATAATATATGCACGTTATCTAAGTTTACGATAATTAAATACCAATTTATTGAACTTTTTACCAGGTTTTCAATGAGTCACTATGCTTGCATTCGAAAAAAAATTTAAAACCAGGTCGACCAAAATAAGCGACGGATACACGGTAATCATATCGTTATCTAAGCCAGTTAGTCGAAATTTGCCGTGTTGAGGCCTGCCTGGCTAATGGGAGACAACTCCTGAACCGATGAAGTCCGTAAAGAAAGAAAAAAAAAACAGGCTAGCCGTTGGAGTTTCGTATGATGTAAATAGAAACAACCGTTTAATGATCAAAACATGTCTGATATAATTATTGTTTCTATATTGAAATAATAAATAGTCTGAAAAAAAAAACAGTTCTTAAAACAGGACAATTCAAGTCAAACTGGTGCTGACATATCATTAAAGGATTTTAAAACTTGGCCACTTTTACAAAAAGTATTATGTATGTGAAATTCACCCTACCCCGTATTTGTTTCAGGTGGGACGGTCTTGCGTCATTACAAGGGTGTTGATTCTTCCACCAGTGGCGCCTTTACAGAAGACGGATGGTTCGATTCAAGTGATATGGGATATGTCGAGTAGGTCCTAGTTTCATTACAGCAAATGTATTTCACGAGAGCAAGCAATTCTCGATAAATACGAGCAGTGTTAAGTGTTCGAGTATTAAATAATGCTCAGTATGAAGGGTTATGTAGGTGTGTATGTGGGTATGAGTATGTCTGAATATAATTTAAATTTAAATGTGTGCATATATTTATGTTTATATGTGAATGTGTGTACAATATTTATATACGTAAGTATATGAGTATTTATATATTTGTATATGTGTATTTAAACAACCTATGTTTACTTCTTAAATTAAGAAGTTAATTTTAGCCAGCAAAAAATTATTTGTGATTTTCCATTAGTGAATCTCGCGGTCTGGTCGTCATTGGGAGGACTTCAGATTTCATCACGTCTGGCTCTGCTGTGGTCCACCCCCAGTGACTGGAGGAGTGGATCATGAAATTGCCCGGGGGTCGCCTCAGTCATCGTTGTAGGTATGTTACATGTGTTTCTTACACTGGGCTGTCAAATTCATGTTTGCTAATGGTGATATCACCTTTACTAAATCTAGTAGTTGATCCTATTTCTACCTGCAAATCTAATATATGACTTAATTTCTTCCTTTCCAATATGTTACATTCGTTTCGTTAACTGAAGTATCAAATTCATGTTCGCCAATGTTGGTATCATCACTACCAAATCTAGTAGTATGTTTACTACCAAATTTAGTATTATCTCTCCTACCAAATTTAGTAGTATTTCTACTAGCAATTCGATTTTTTTAATTACTTTCTTCTGCACCAAATATATGTGATTTATTCATTTTTTCTTTATCCCGGATAAACTGTTCCAATTAGGGATATTTAAATTATTATATTAACGTTTAAATGTACGTGTTAAGACGATATTAACAAAGGCATCACAATACCCCCAGGAATTCCGCACCCAGTCAAGGTCAATGAACTGTGTGTTTGTGTTGTCAGGGAGAAATCTGCAAACCTGACAGAACAGGATCTGCATACGTTTTGTAACCAGATGTACTTCGATACCCACATCTCCCCAGAAGAGGTTCCGGAAAAATTCTTTTTCACTGAATCATTTCCGCTGACCTCCACGGGAAAAACGTGGAGAAAAATGATGGAAAAACAGGCCACTGAACACTTCCAACAGCTAACAATTTCATGATTCGACAAAACAGGCCACTGAACACTTCCAACGCTATAAATGTTAAGGTTTTTACAAAACAGGCCACTGAACACTTCCAACGCTATAAATGTTAAGGTTTTTACAAAACAGGCCACTGAACACTTCCAACAGCTAACAATTTCATGATTCGACAAAACTGGCCACTGAACACTTCCAACGCTATAAATGTTAAGGTTTTTACAAAACAGGCCACTGAACACTTCCAACAGCTAACAATTTCATGATTCGACAAAACTGGCCACTGAACACTTCCAACGCTATAAATGTTAAGGTTTTTACAAAACAGGCCACTGAACACTTCCAACGCTATAAATGTTAAGGTTTTTACAAAACAGGCCACTGAACACTTCCAACGCTATAAATGTTAAGGTTTTTACAAAACAGGCCACTGAACACTTCCAACGCTATAAATGTTAAGGTTTTTACAAAACAGGCCAATGAACACTTCCAACGCTATAAATGTTAAGGTTTTTACAAAACAGGCCACTGAACACTTCTAACGCTATAATATAAATGTTAAGGTTTTGACAAAACAGGCCACTGAACACTTCAAACGCTAACAGTTTTACGATTTGACACGCACCCACAGACTGAAAGAAAGCCATACATCAAACATACATAGGTGAATTAAATTAAAGTTTTTAGAACAGACAAGAAGTTTTCCGTTTACCCCTCGCTTACTATTCCACCATTATTTTTGCTTTGATTTGTCCAGGTATATTGACATTTTTTTTTTTAAATTTTACGTTCCGTTAAGTGTGGTCAATCCGTTGCCGTTTTCTGTGAACGTATCTATCTTTAATAGCTCAAGGTTTAATTAAAACTGCCCGCAAAGATGGCTTGACTTATTTTAAACTTGAAAATGAATGTTTTTAAAGATAACACTTTTTAAACTACTTAAACAAGTTCTCAAAAACAAATTTTGTGTTAAAGAAAAACATTGTCTTGAAGATTAGAGATGTAAATATTGTTACCATTGTTTTTTAACACGCGTATGGGTAAACTTTTTATTTAATACTCATATATTAGAACTAAATAATTATAAACGTTTGTGTTTTTGAACACCTGTTTAAATACAGTATGCTTCTATTCCTTTTTTAATCAAACAGATATTTTTTTTAAACCAGTTGTAATTGTATCGCAAAACTGTTTTCTTATACATATTTCAATGTTTTGAAATTTATTCTAGGTTGCATTAGCATTTGTCGTTGTGTAAAATGTGTAAAACATTTATGAATGTCGAATTCGTTTATTACAGAAATTAAGTTTAATTATTGTTTTAAATTATTTGTTGTTTTTTTTTAAATTTGTTTTTAAATGTATTTGTTTGCACGTTTGAACATAAAGCTTATTGGGTGAGTAGAGCTGTTGTTGGCCAATATTTCAGAGATGGATGACTGTAGTGGGCCAATAATTTAGTGGTGGAGAAGTTGGCCAAATCTTTTTTTAGTGACGGAGGACTTTAGTTGGCTACATCTTTTTTTTGTGGTGGAGGACACTTGGCCAATACGTTAGTGGTGGAGCACACTTGTTGGCCAAATATTTGCTATTCGAGTACTCTAGTTAGCAAATGATTTAGCGGTGGACAATTGTAGTCGGCCAATAATTTAGCGGTGGAGGAGTGTAGTTGGCCAAATCTTTTTTAGTGGTGGAGGAGTGTAGTTGGCCAAATTTTTTTAGTGGTGGAGGACTATAGTTGGCCAAATCTTTAGTGCAGATCTATTTACATTCAGTGCAACAACTTATCCTGTATTTTCTAATAATTCTCTTATAATAGAAACAATGTTCTAAAATGCATCTAAATTTAGCATGCCGAATCCTATTTTTTTACACGGCAATATTTGAGTAGAGATCAAATCAGTATTTACAAATTGGGTTTGAATCTTCTAGATACAAGATTTTTTTTAATTCAAAGTTTGGTTGTGTTGTGTATATCTTCAGATCAATTCAGTTACTTAAACACAAGTAAAGTAATATCCTGACCAGCCTAACATAGAAATATAACACATTATTTCAGTAATTATTTTACACCGTTAGTAAGATTCGGACTTGGCATTCATTGTATGGATGAAAAGTTTATGAATTTCTGTGACCTCGGTATATGAGGTATAATAAGGTAAGTTACTACCTAACAGCCTTTGCTTTCCCGAACGTAAGTTATGTACACACTGGTACTAGGAAGTACTACAGACGTGGGTCCGGGATCCGAACTCACGACATAAAGTATGGTATTCTTGCACTCTTTCACATTCACACCACCTCACCCACATGTATTAAATCGTTTAAAAAAAATCAATGCAACTCAACAATATGGGAGGCTCTTGGGTTTTAATTAATCTAAATATTTACATTTAAAAGGTTGGTGTTTTGTTCATAATAGCGTAAACATTCAAATATTTTTAGTTAGTATTACTATTGGGACTAATTTATTACAAAGTGTCATGTTTTTAACATCATTTTTCATTAAAAAAAACTTCTCTATATTAATTACTATTTATTAAAACCTCAATATGTTTTTATAATGAAAAGAAACTAATGAACATAATGAATTAATTACATTGAATATTTAATGACTGTTGATCAACTTGGCGACTATATAAATACTAGAAGACGTGTCTGATTGATGGCTTTTGATTCACTTCATTTAGCTGAAACAAAATAAATAAAAGAGAAAACATTACAATACATATTAAAATGAAATAATACACACTTATATAATGATAAAACATGAAACATCTGCAGATTATTGCTCTATAACATTTACATTAAGGACATAATACGAACTGAAATATTATGTCAATGCTGCGATTCTCAGAAAGAAATTAAATTTTAGATTTATAAATTGTTTTTTTTTTTTATTATCATTAAAATACAAATACGGCGTATCTAGTTTAGCTTAGAAAACTTACTGATGCGGAAACATCTCTCCGCTGTGCTTCATGTACTTTTTTCCTGAACAGAAACAAATAATTTAATTATAGCATATTATAGAATATCCGAAAATAGAACTCTAAATCAGTATATTTTAGAATCAGTTTTACACGAATAATTTTTGTTTTGCGTCTGGTTTTCCAGAAACTCTATTGAAATTCCGAGTTAAAAAAAATATAGAGCTTACTCAGTTTATCAAAGCCGTGGTGTCTGTCTCTTCTTGTGTCTCTCCATTTTTTCGTGATGGTTTTTTTAGTTGTCGTGGTTGTTTTTCTTGTAGTTGTGGTTTTTCTAGCAGTGGTGGTTGCCACTCTAGGTGTAACAGTTACGGTAATTGTTGGTTTAGTTGTTCTAG